>NW_027476387.1:0-262348 GCF_051020955.1 Megalopta genalis | reverse complement strand
TATCACTTATATCGCAAGTATCTCAACCTAAATCATTTGTTTCTCATGGATGTCAAGATAAGCCTTCTACCTCGTATTGATTTTAAGTTAAATGAAAATGTATCGCATGGATTTTGAAGCTAACTCGTTTGATTCGTCTGCATTTGAAGCTATATCACTTATATCCCAATTGTTTGAAGCTGAATCATTTGTTTCGCATGGATTTGAAGCTAAAACTTCTACATCGCATTTAATTCCGGCTAAATCATGTGTTTCGCTTGTATTTGAAGCTAGCTCGTTTGTTTCGTCTGCATTGGAAGCTATATCACTTATATCGCAAGTGTTTGGGGCTCAATAATTTGTCTCGCATGGATTTCAAGCTAAACCCTCTACATCGCATTGATTTGAAGCTAAATCACGTGTTCCGCTTGGATTTGAAGCTAAACATTCTACATCCCATTGATTTGCAGCTAAATCATGGGTTTCACATGGATTTGAAGCTAATTCGTTTGTTGCGCATGCAGTTGAATCTAAATAACGTATATCACAAGTATTTGTAGCTAAACAATTTATTTCGCATGGATTTGAAGCTAAACAATCTACATCGCACTGATTAAAGCTAAATCATGTGTTTCGCTTGGATATGAAGCTAACTCGTTTGTTTCGTCTGCATATGAAGCTATATCATTTCTATCGCTAGTATCTGAAGCTAAATCATTTGTTTCGCATGGATTAGAAGCTAAACCTTCGACATAGCATTGATTTGAAGCTTAATCATGTGTTTTGTATGGATTTGAAGCTAACTCGTTTGTTGCCCATGCATTTGAAGCTATATCACTAATATCCCAAGCGTTTGAAACTAAATCATTTGTTTTGCATGGATTTGAAGCTAAACCTTCTACACCGCATTGATTTGCAGTTAAATCATGTGTTTCACTTGGATTTGAAGCTAACTCGTTAGTTTTGCTGCATTTGAAGCTATATCACCTATATCCCAAGTGTTTGAAGCTCAATCATTTGCTTCGCAAGGATTAGAAGCTAATCCTTCTACATCGCATTGATTTCAAGCTTAATCATGTGTTTCACTTGGATTTGAAGCTAAACCTTCTACAACGCATTGATTTGAAGCTAAATCATGTGATTTGCTTGGATTTGAAGCTAACTCGTTTGTTTCGTCTGCATTTTAAGAAATATCACTTATATCCCAAGTGTTTGAAGCTAAATCATTTGTTTCTCATGGATTTCAAGATAAGCCTTCTACCTCGTATTGATTTGAAGCTAAATCATGTGTATCGCATCGATTTTGAAGCTAACTCGTTTGTTTCGTCTGCATATGAAGCTATATCACGTATATCGATAGTATCTGAAACTAAATCATTTGTTTCGCATGGATTTGAAGCTAAGCCTTCTACTTCGTATCGATTTTAAGTTAAATGAAAATGTATCGCATGGATTTTGAAGCTAACTCGTTTGATTCGTCTGCATTTGAAGCTATATCAGTAATATCCCAATTGTTTGAAGCTGAATCATTTGTTTCGCATGGGTTTGAAACTAAAACTACTACTTCACATTGATTTGCGGCTAAATCATGTGTTTCGCTTGTATTTGAAGCTAGCTCGTTTGTTTCGTCTGCATTGGAAGCTATATCACTTATATCGCAAGTGTTTGAAGCTCAATAATTTGTCTCGCATGGATTTCAATCTAAACCCTCTACATCGCATTGATTTGAAGCTAAATCATGTGTTTCGCATGGATTTTGAAGCTAACTCGTTTGATTCGTCTGCATTTGAAGCTATATCACTTATAACCCAAGTATTTGAAACTAAATCATTGGTTTCGCATGGATTTGAAGCTAAACATTCTACATCCCATTGATTTGCTGCTAAATCATGGGTTTCACATGGATTTGAAGCTAATTCGTTTGTTGCGCATGCAGTTGAATCTAAATAACGTATATCACAAGTATTTGTAGCTAAACAATTTATTTCGCATGGATTTGAAGCTAAACATTCTACATCGCACTGATTAAAGCTAAATCATGTGTTTCGCTTGGATATGAAGCTAACTCGTTTGTTTCGTCTGTATTTGAAGCTATAACACTCATATCTCAAGTCTTTGAAGCTCAATCATTTGCTTCGCAAGGATTTGAAGCTAATCCTTCTACATCGCATTGATTTCAAGCTTAGTCATGTGTTTCACTTGGATTTGAAACTAAACCTTCTACAACGCATTGATTTGAAGCTAAATCATGCGATTTGCTTGGATTTGAAGCTATATTGTTTGTTTCGTCTGCATTTGAAGAAATATCACTTATATCTCAAGTGTTTGAAGCTAAATCATTTGTTCCGCTTGGATTTGAAGCTAAACCTTCTACATCGCATTGATTTGACACTAAATCATGTGTTTCGAATGGATTTGAAGCTAACTCGTTAGAATCGCCTGCATTTGAAGCTATATAACTTATATTTCAAGTATCTGAATCTAAATCATTTGTTTCGCATGTATTTGAAGGTAAGCCTTCTACATCGCATTGATTTGGAGCGAAATCATGTGATTCGCTTGGATTTGAAGCTAACTCGTTTGCTTATTCTGCATTTGGAGCTATATCACTTATATCTCAATTGTTTGAAGCTTAATCATTTGTTTCGCATGGATTTGAAGCTAAACCTTCTGCATGGCATTGATTTGAAGCTAAATCATGTGTTTTGCATTGACTTGATGCCAACTCGTCAGTTTCGACGGAATTTGAAGCTATATCACTTATATCTCTATCGTTTGAAGCTGAATCATTTGTTTCGCATGGATTTGTAGCTAAATCTTCTGCATCGCATTGATTTGAAGCTAAATCATGTGTTTTGCTTGGCTTTGATGCTAACACGTTACTTTCGTCGGAATTCGAACCTATATCACTTATATCGCAAGTATCTGAATCTAAATCATTTGTTTCGCATGGATTTGAAGCTAAACCTTCTACATCGCATAGATTTGAAGCTAAAACAATGGTTTCGCATGGATTTGAAGCTAAACCTTCTACATCGCATAGATTTGAAGCTACCTCGTTTGCTTCGTCTGCATTTGAAGCTATATCACTTATATCGCAAGTATTTGAAGAAAAATCATGTGTTTTGCATGGGTTTGAAGCTAACTCGTTTGTTTCGTCTGCATTTGAAGCTATATCAACTATATCCCAGGTATCTGAGTCTAAATCATTTGTTTCGCATGGATTTGAAGCTAAGCCTTCTTCTTTGTATCGATTTGAAGCTAAATGAAATGTATCGCATGGAATTGAAGCTAACTCGTTTGATTCGTCTGCATTTGAAGCTATATCACTTATATCCCAAGTGTTTGAAGCTAAATCATTTGTTTCTCATGGATTTCAAGATAAGCCTTCTACCTCGAATTGATTTGAAGCTAAATCATGTGTATCGCATCGATTTTGAAGCTAACTCGTTTGTTTCGTCTGCATATGAAGCTATATCACGTATATCGATAGTATCTGAAACTAAATCATTTGTTTCGCATGGATTTGAAGCTAAGCCTTCTACTTCGTATCGATTTTAAGTTAAATGAAAATGTATCGCATGGATTTTGAAGCTAACTCGTTTGATTCGTCTGCATTTGAAGCTATATCAGTTATATCCCAATTGTTTGAAGCTGAATCATTTGTTTCGCATGGGTTTGAAACTAAAACTACTACTTCGCATTGATTTGCGGCTAAATCATGTGTTTCGCTTGTATTTGAAGCTAGCTCGTTTGTTTCGTCTGCATTGGAAGCTATATCACTTATATCGCAAGTGTTTGAAGCTCAATAATTTGTCTCGCATGGATTTCAATCTAAACCCTCTACATCGCATTGATTTGAAGCTAAATCATGTGTTTCGCATGGATTTTGAAGCTAACTCGTTTGATTCGTCTGCATTTGAAGCTATATCACTTATAACCCAAGTATTTGAAACTAAATCATTGGTTTCGCATGGATTTGAAGCTAAACATTCTACATCCCATTGATTTGCTGCTAAATCATGGGTTTCACATGGATTTGAAGCTAATTCGTTTGTTGCGCTTGCAGTTGAATCTAAATAACGTATATCACAAGTATTTGTAGCTAAACAATTTATTTCGCATGGATATGAAGCTAAACATTCTACATCGCACTGATTAAAGCTAAATCATGTGTTTCGCTTGGATATGAAGCTAACTCGTTTGTTTCGTCTGTATTTGAAGCTATAACACTTATATCTCAAGTCTTTGAAGCTCAATCATTTGCTTCGCAAGGATTTGAAGCTAATCCTTCTACATCGCATTGATTTCAAGCTTAGTCATGTGTTTCACTTGGATTTGAAACTAAACCTTCTACAACGCATTGATTTGAAGCTAAATCATGCGATTTGCTTGGATTTGAAGCTATATCGTTTGTTTCGTCTGCATTTGAAGAAATATCACTTATATCTCAAGTGTTTGAAGCTAAATCATTTGTTCCGCTTGGATTTGAAGCTAAACCTTCTACATCGCATTGATTTGACACTAAATCATGTGTTTCGAATGGATTTGAAGCTAACTCGTTAGAATCGCCTGCATTTGAAGCTATATAACTTATATTTCAAGTATCTGAATCTAAATCATTTGTTTCGCATGTATTTGAAGGTAAGCCTTCTACATCGCATTGATTTGGAGCGAAATCATGTGATTCGCTTGGATTTGAAGCTAACTCGTTTGCTTATTCTGCATTTGGAGCTATATCACTTATATCTCAATTGTTTGAAGCTTAATCATTTGTTTCGCATGGATTTGAAGCTAAACCTTCTGCATGGCATTGATTTGAAGCTAAATCATGTGTTTTGCATTGACTTGATGCCAACTCGTCAGTTTCGACGGAATTTGAAGCTATATCACTTATATCTCTATCGTTTGAAGCTGAATCATTTGTTTCGCATGGATTTGTAGCTAAATCTTCTGCATCGCATTGATTTGAAGCTAAATCATGTGTTTTGCTTGGCTTTGATGCTAACACGTTACTTTCGTCGGAATTCGAACCTATATCACTTATATCGCAAGTATCTGAATCTAAATCATTTGTTTCGCATGGATTTGAAGCTAAACCTTCTACATCGCATAGATTTGAAGCTAAAACAATGGTTTCGCATGGATTTGAAGCTAAACCTTCTACATCGCATAGATTTGAAGCTACCTCGTTTGCTTCGTCTGCATTTGAAGCTATATCACTTATATCGCAAGTATTTGAAGAAAAATCATGTGTTTTGCATGGGTTTGAAGCTAACTCGTTTGTTTCGTCTGCATTTGAAGCTATATCAACTATATCCCAGGTATCTGAGTCTAAATCATTTGTTTCGCATGGATTTGAAGCTATACCTTCTGCATCGCATTGATTTGAAGCTAAATCATGTGTTTTGCTTGGATTTGATGCTAACTCGTTAGTTTCGTCGGAATTTGAAGCTATATCTCTTATATCGCAAGTATCTGAATCTAAATCATTTGTTTCGCATGGATTTGAAGCTAAACCTTCTACATAGCATAGATTTGAAGCTAACTCGGTTGTTTCGTCTGCAGTTGTAGCTATATCACATATATCGCAAGTATCTGAAGCTGAATCATTTGTTTCGCATGAATTTGAAGCTAATCCTTCTACATCGCATTGATTTGCAGTTAAATCATGTGTTTCGCATGGATTTGAAGCTACCTCGTTTGATTCGTCTTCATTTGAAGCTATGTCACTTATATCTCAAGTGTTTGAAGCTAAATCATTTGTTTCGCATGGATTTGAAGCTAAACCTTCTGCATCGCATTGATTTGATGCTAAATCATGTGTTTTGCATGGATTTGATGCTAACTCGTTTGTTTCCCCTGCTTTTGAAGCTATATCACTTATATCGCAAGTATCTGAATCTAAATCATTTGTTTCGCATGAATTTGCAGCTAAGCCTTCTATATCGTATAGATTCGAAGTTAAATGATATGTATCGCATGGATTTTGAAGCTAGCTAGTTTGATTCGTCTGCATTTGAAGCTATAACACTTATATCCCAAGTGTTTGCAGCTGAATCATTTGTTTCGCATGGAGTTGAAGCTAAACCTTCTACATCGCATTGATTTGAAGCTAAATCATGTGATTTGCATGGATTTGATGCTAACTCGTTAGTTTCGACGGCATTTGAAGCTATATCACTTATATCGCAAGTATCTGATGCTGAATCATTTGTTTCGCCTGGATTTGAAGCTAAACCTTCTACATTGCATTGATTTGCAGCTAAATCATGTGTTTCGCATGGATTTGAAGCTTTCGCGATTCTTTCGTGTGCATTTCAAGCTATATCACTTATATAGCAAGTATCTGAAGCTAAATCATTTGTTTCGCATGTATTTGAAGCTAAACCTTCTACATCGCATTGATTTGCTGCTAAATGAAGTGATTCGCATGTATTTGGAGCTTACTGATTTGTTTCTCCTGCATTTGAAGCTATATCACTTATATCGCAAGTGCTTGTAGCTAAATCATTTGTTTCGCATGGACTTGAAGCTAAACCTTCTACATCGCATTGATTTGAAGCTAAATCATGTGATCCGCTTGGATTTGAAGCTAACTCGTTTGCTTCGGCTGCATTTGAAGCTATATCACTTATATCTCAATTGTTTGAAGCTAAATCATTTGTTTCGCATGGATTTGAAGCTAAGCCTTCTGCATCGCATTGATTTGACGCTAAATCATGTGTTTTGCATGGATTTGATGCTAACTCGTTTGCTTCCCCTGCATTTGAAGCTATATCAGTTATATCGCAAGTATCTGATGCTAAATCATTTGTTTTGCATGGATTTGAAGATAATTCTTCTACATCGCATGGATTTGAAGCTAACTCGTTAGTTTCGAATGCATTTGAAGCTATATCACTTATTGTTCCGTTCCGGAAGACCTCCCGCAGGCCGCTTTCGCGAAGGTTTATGGCGTGGACCAGCGAGGATCATAAAGAGACGGAAACCTTTTTTCCATCTGCAGAACATCGGTGCAGGGTCTTCCGTTTCTTTAATGACCGCGACGCGTCGTAGGTACGAAAGGCCCGAAAAAACAACCCCGTCGTAAATTTGAGAATTTGACGGGTCTTGAGAAAGTTTAGTCCCAACCGTCGCGGGGACGATATCTCAGGCCCCAGGGGACCTCCCGACCACGCAACTACGCAACACCCCCCTCTCCTAGACAAGGCTCGTGAAGGACGATACGAGAGGGTGGTGACGAAAAGCTTAGAGGACACTGATTGGAAAATCGCAATCTTCGAGAAAAACCAATCAGGGCGTCCCGGCGTGGAGGTGGAGGTTCCTTCAGGGATCTCAAACGGGGGTGACCAATATAAAATAACGCGACCAGTCGGGGCGCGGACAGTAAAACGCAGAAAAAGCAATCAGGGTCAAACAGTCAGAAGTCACAGTCGAAAACACTTACACGCGCTCTCTTTCTCGCCCGAGCTCTAGCTCTAACATACAGTACAATCGGACACTCTCTCGAGTTCACGAGGCATTTCGTAGAATCCTCATCCGCGGCATTACTTCGCTAACGAGCGAACGCAATCGCGGGTCGAAAAACCTCGACTCGCTTCGCGCACATTTCCCGCGACACATTCGAGTCCCTCGGGTCGGATAAGTGCGAAACACTTATATCGCAAGTATCTGAATCTAAATCATTTGTTTACGCATGGATTTGAAGCTAAGCCTTCTACTTCATATCGATTTGAAGATAAATGATACGTATCGCATGGATTTTGAAGCTAACTCGTTTGATTCGTCAGCATTTGAAGCTATATCACTTATCTCCCAATTGTTTGAAGCTAAATCATTTGTTTCGCATGAACTTGAATCTAAACCTTCTACATCGCATTGATTTGAAGCTAAATCATGTGATGCGCTTGGATTTGAAGCAAACTCGTTTGCTTCGGTTGCATTTGGAGAAATATCACTTATATCTCAATTGTTTGAAGCTAAATCATTTGTTTCGCATGCATTTGAAGCTAAACCTTCTGCACAGGCATTGATTTGAAGCTAAATCATGTGTTTTGCATGGATTTGATGCTAACTCGTTAGTTTCGACGGAATTTGAAGCTATATCAATTATATCGCAAGTATCTGAACCTAAATCATTTGTTTCGCATGGATTTGAAGCTAAGCCTTCTGCTTCGCAATGATTTGAAGCTAAATCATGTGTTTCGCATGGATTTGAAGCTAACTCGTTTGTCTCGCATGCTGTTGAAGCTAAATCATGTATATCACAAGTATTTGATGCTGACCAATTTGTTTCGCATGGTTTCCAAGATCAGCCTTCTACTTCGCAATTGATTTGAAGCTAAATCATGTGTTTCGCATGGATTTGAAGCTAACTCGTTTGTATCGCCTGCTTTTCAGGCTAAATCATGTATATCACAAGTATTTGAAGCTAAGCCATTTGATTCGCATGGATTTGAAGCTAAGCCTTCTACTTCGCAATGATTTGAAGCTAAATCATGTGTTCCGCATGGATTTGAAGCTAACTCGTTTGTTTGGCATGCAGTTGAAGCTAAATCATGTTTAAAACAAGTATTTGAAGCTAAGCTATTCGTTTCGCATGGATTTGAAACTAAGCCTTCTACTTCGCATTGATTTGAAGCTAAATCTTTTCTTTCGCTTGGATTTGAAGCTGAATCATGTGTTTCGCTTGAATTTGAAGATAGGACGTTTGTTACGCATGCAGTTGAAGCTAAATCATGTATATCACAATTATTTGAAGCTAAACCATTTGTTTCGTATGGATTTGAAGGTACTCCTTCTACTTTGAATTGATTTGAAGCTAAATCACGTGTTCCGCTTGGATTTGAAGCTAAACCTTCTACATCGCATTGATTTGAAGCTAAATCATGTGTTTCGTCTGGATTTGAAGCTAAGCCTTCTACTTCGCTTTGATTTGAAGCTAAATCTTTTCTTTCGCTTGGATTTGAAGCTGAATCATGTGTTTCGCTTGAATTTGAAGATAGGACGTTTGTTTCGCACGCAGTTGAAGCCAAATCATGTATAACACAAATATTTGAAGTTAAACCATTTGATTCGCATGGATTTGAAGCTAACCCTTCTACTTCGCATTGATTTGGAGCTAAATCATGTGTTTCGCATGGATTTGAAGCTAACTCGTTTGTCTCGCATGCTGTTGAAGCTAAATCATGTATATCACAAGTATTTGATTCTGACCAATTTGTTTCGCATGGTTTCGAAGATCAGCCTTCTACTTCGCAATTGATTTGAAGCTAAATCATGTGTTTCGCATGGATTTGAAGCTAACTCGTTTGTATCGCCTGCTTTTCAAGCAAAATCATGTATATCACAAGTATTTGAAGCTAAGCCATTTGTTTCGCATGGATTCGAAGATAAGCGTTCTACTTCGCATTGATTTGAAGCTAAATGATTTGAATCACTTGGATTTATGGCTAACTCGTTTGTTTCGCATGCATTTGCCAAATCATGTATGTCACAAATATTTGAAGCTAAACCATTTGATTCGCATGGATTTGAATCTAAGCCTTCTACTTCGCATTGATATGAATCTAAATCACGTTTATCTCTTGGATTTGAAGCTAACTCGTTTGTTTCGCATGCACTTGAAGCTAAATCATGTATATCACAAGTATTTGAAGCGAAACCATTTGTTTCGCATGGATTCGAAGATCAGCCTTCTACTTCGCATTGATTTGAAGCTAAATCATATGTTTCGCATGGATTTGAAGCTAATTCGTTTGTATCGCCTGCATTTGAAGCTAAATCATGTATATCACAAGTATTTGAAGCTAAGCCATTTGTTTCGCATGGATTCGAAAATAAGCCTTCTACTTTGCATTGATTTGATTCTAAATCATGTTTTTCGCTTGGATTTAAAGCTACCTCGTTTGTTCCTCCTGCATTTGAAGCTATATCACTTATATCGCATGGATTTGAAGCTGAACCAACTACATCGCATTGATTTGAAGCTAAATCATGTGTATCGCATGGATTTGATGCTAACTCGTTTTTTTCGCATGCAGTTGTAGCGTAATAATGTATATCACAAGTATTTGTAGCTAAACCATTTTTATCGCATGGATTTGAAGCTACGCCTTCTACTTCGCATTGATTTGAAGCTAAATCATTTGTTTCGCATGGAATTGAAGCTACCTCGTTTGTTCCTCCTGCTTTTGAAGCTATATGATTTATATTGCATGGATTTGAAGCTGAACCTACTACATCGCATTGATTTGAAGCTAAATCTTGTGTATCGCATGGATTTGAAGCTAAGCCTTCTACATCGCATTGATTTGAAGCTAAATCAAGTGCATCGCGTGGATTTGAAGCTAAACCTTCTACATCGCATTGATTTGCAGCTAAATCATTTGTTTCGCATGGATTAGAATCTAAGCCTTGTCCTTCGAATTGATTTGAAGCTAAATCATGTGTTTCGTATGGATTTGAAGCTAAACCTTCTACATCGCATTGATTTTAAGCTAAATCTTGTGTATCGCATGGATTTGAAGCAAACCATCTACATCGCATTGATTTGAAGCTTAATCATGTGTTTCGCATGGATTTGATGCTAACTCGTTTGTTTCGCATGCAGTTGTAGCTATATAATGGATATCACAAGTATTTGTAGCTAAACCATTTGTCTCTCATGAATTTGAATCTAAGCCTTCTACTTCGAATTGATTTGAAGCTAAATCATATGTTTCGTATGGATTTGAAGCTAAACCTTCTACATCGCATTGACTTGAAGCTAAATCATGTGTCTCGAATGGAATTGAAGCTACCTCGTTTGTTCCTACTGCTTTTGAAGCTATATCACTTATATCGCAAGTATATGAAGCTAAATCATGTGTATCGCATGGATTTGAAGCTAACTCGTTTGTTTCGCATGCAGTTGTAGCTAAATAATGTATATCACAAGTATTTGTAGCTAAACCATTTGTTTTGCATGGATTTGAAGCTAAGCCTTCTACTTCGCATTCATTTGAAGCTAAATCATTTGTTTCGCATGTATTTGAATCTAAGCCTTGTCCTTCGAATTGATTTGAAGCTAAATCATGTGTTTCGTATGGATTTGAAGCAAAACCTTCTACATCGCATTGATTTTAAGCTAAATCATGTATCTCGCATGGAATTGAAGCTACCTCGTTTGTTCCTACAGCTTTTGAAGCTATATCACTTATATCGCAAGTATTTGAAGCTAAATCATATGTGTCGCATGGATTTGAAGCTGAACCTACTACATCGCATTGATTTGACGCTAAATCTTGTGTATCGCATGAATTTGAAGCTGAGCCTTCTACATCGCATTGATTTGAACCTAAATCATGTGTATCGCATGGATTTGAAGCTAAGCCTTCTACATCGCATTGATTTGAAGATAAATCGTGTGTTTCGCATGGATTTGAAGCTAACTCGTTAGTTTCGCATGCAGTTGTAGCTAAATAATTTATATCACAAGTATTTGTAGCTAAACCATTTTTTTCGCATGGATTTGTAGCTACGCCTTCTACTTCGCATTGATTTGAAGCTAAATCATTTGTTTCGCATGGAATTGAATCTACCTCGTATGTCCCTCCAGCTTTTGAAGCTGTATCACTTATATCGCAAGTATTTGAAGCTAAATCATATGTGTCGCATGGATTTGAAGCTGAACCTACTACATCGCATTGATTTGAAGCTAAATCTTGTGTATCGCATGGATTTGAAGCTAAGCCTTCTGCATCGCATTATTTGAAGCTAAATCATGTGTATCGCATGGATTTGAAGTTAACTCGTTCGTTTCGCATGCAGTTGTAGCTAAATAATGTATATCACAAGTATTTGTAGCTAAACCATTTGTTTTGCATGGATTTAAAGCTTAGCCTTCTACTTCGCATTGATTTGAAGCTAAATCATTTGTTTCGCATGGAATTGAAGCTACCTCGTTTGTTCCTCCAGCTTTTGAAGCTGTATCACTTATATCGCAAGTATTTGAAGCTAAATCATTTGTTTCGCATGGAATTGAAGCTACCTCGTTTGTTCCTCCTGCTTTTGTAGCTGTATCACTTATATCGCAAGTATTTGAAGCTAAATCATATGTGCCGCATGGATTTGAAGCAGAACCTTCTACGTCGCATTGATTTGAAGCTAAATCTAGTGTATCGCATGGATTTGAAGCTAAACCTTCTACGTCGCATTGATTTGCAGCTAAATCATTTGTTTCGCATGGATTTGAAGCTAACTCGTTCGCTTCGCCTCCATTTGAAACTATATCACTTATATCGCAAGCATTTGAAGCTAAATCATATGTGCCGCATAGATTTGAAGCTGAACATACTACATCGCAATGATTTGAAGCTAAATCTTGTGTATCGCATGGATTTGAAACTAAACCTTCTACATCACATTGATTTGCTGCTAAAACATGAGTTTCGAATGGATTTGAAGCTAACTCGTTCGTTTCGCCTGCAGTTGAATCTACATCACTTATATCGCAAGTATTTGAAGCTAAATCATGTGTATCGCGTGGATTTTGAAGCTAACTCGTTTGATTAGTCTGCATTTGAAGCTATATCACTTATACCCCAAGTGTTTGAAGCTAAATCATATGAATCGCTTGGGTTTGAAGCTAAATCATATGATTCGCGAGGATTTGAAGCTAAACCTTCTACATCGCATTGATTTGAAGCTAAGTCATGTGTCTCGCATGGATTTGAAGCTAACTCGTTCGTTTCGCCTGCAGTTGAATCTACATTACTTATATCGCTAGTATTTGAAGCTAAATCATGTGTATCGCGTGGATTTTGATGCTAACTCGTTTGATTAGTCTTCATTTGAAGCTATATCACTTACACCCCAAGTGTTTGCAGCTATATCATTTGTTTCGCATGGATTTGAAGCTAAACCTTCTCCATCGCATTGATTTGCAGCTAAATCATGTGTTTCGCATGGATTTGAAGCTAACTCGTTCGTTGCGCATGCAGTTAAATCTAAATAACGTATATCTCAAGTATTTGAAGCTAAACCATTTGATTCGCACGGATTTGAACCTAAGCCTTCTACTTCGCATTAATTGGAAGTTAAATCACTTATTTTGCATGGATTTGAAGCTAAACCTTCTACATCGCATTGATTTGAAGCTAAATCTAGTGTATCGCATGGATTTGAAGCTAAACCTTCTACATAGCATTGATTTGCAGCTAAACCATTTGTTTCGCATGGATTTGAATCTAAGCCTGGTCCTTCGAATTGATTTGAAGCTAAATCATGTGTTTCGTATGGATTTGAAGCTAAACCTCCTACATCGCATTGATTTGAAGTTAAACCTTCTATATTCTATTGATTTGATGCTAAACCTTCTACCTCTTATTGATTTGAAGCTAAACCTTCTACATCGCATTGATTTGAAGATAAATCGTGTGTTTCGCATGGATTTGAAGCTAACTCGTTAGTTTCGCATGCAGTTGTAGCTAAATGATGTATATCACAAGTATTTGTAGCTAAACCATTTTTTTCGCATGGATTTGAAGCTACGCCTTCTACTTCGCATTGATTTGAAGCTAAATCATTTGTTTCGCATGGAATTGAAGCTACCTCGTTTGTTTCTCCTGCTTTTGAAGCTATATCATTTATATCGCATGGATTTGAAGCTGAACCAACTACATCGCATTGATATGCAGCTAAATCATGTGTTTCGAATGGATTTGAAGCTAACTCGTTCGTTTCGCCTCCATTTGAAACTATATCACTTATATCGCAAATATTTGAAGCTAAATCATATGTGCCGCATGGATTTGAAGCTGAACCTTCTACAGCGCATTGATTTGAAGCTAAATCGTGTGTATCGCATGGATTTGAAGCTAAACCTTCTACATCACATTGATTTGCAGCTAAATCATTTGTTTCGCATGGATGTGAATCTATGCCTTGGCCTTCGAATTGATTTGAAGCTAAATCATATGTTTCGTATGGATTTGAAGCTAAACCTTCTACATCGCATTGTTTTGAAGCTAAATCATGTGTCTCGAATGGAATTGAAGCTACCTCGTTTGTTCCTACAGCTTTTGAAGCTATATCACTTATATCGCAAGTATTTGAAGCTAAATAATATGTGTCGCATGGATTTGAAGCTGAACCTACTACATCGCATTGATTTGAAGCTAAATCTTGTGTATCGCATGGATTTGAAGCTAAGCCCTCTGCATCGCATTATTTGAAGCCAAATCATGTGTATCGCATGGATTTGAAGTTAACTCGTTCGTTTCGCATGCAGTTGTAGCTAAATAATGTATATCACAAGTATTTGTAGCTAAACCATTTGTTTTGCATGGATTTAAAGCTTAGCCTTCTACTTCGCATTGATTTGAAGCTAAATCATTTGTTTCGCATGGAATTGAAGCTACCTCGTTTGTTCCTCCTGCATTTAAAGCTATATCACTTATATCGCATGGATTTGAAGCTGAACCTACTACATCGCATTGATTTGAAGCTAAATCTTGTGTATCGCATGGATTTGAAGCTAAGCCTTCTACATCGCATTGATTTGAAGCTAAATCAAGTGTATCGCGTGGATTTGAAGCTAAACCTTCTACATCGCATTGATTTGCAGCTAAATCATTTGTTTCGCATGGATTAGAATCTAAGCCTTGTCCTTCGAATTGATTTGAAGCTAAATCATGTGTTTCGTATGGATTTGAAGCTAAACCTTCTACATCGCATTGATTTTAAGCTAAATCTTGTGTATCGCATGGATTTGAAGCAAACCATCTACATCGCATTGATTTGAAGCTTAATCATGTGTTTCGCATGGATTTGATGCTAACTCGTTTGTTTCGCATGCAGTTGTAGCTATATAATGGATATCACAAGTATTTGTAGCTAAACCATTTGTTTCTCATGAATTTGAATCTAAGCCTTCTACTTCGAATTGATTTGAAGCTAAATCATATGTTTCGTATGGATTTGAAGCTAAACCTTCTACATCGCATTGACTTGAAGCTAAATCATGTGTCTCGAATGGAATTGAAGCTACCTCGTTTGTTCCTACTGCTATTGAAGCTATATCACTTATATCGCAAGTATATGAAGCTAAATCATGTGTATCGCATGGATTTGAAGCTAACTCGTTTGTTTCGCATGCAGTTGTAGCTAAATAATGTATATCACAAGTATTTGTAGCTAAACCATTTGTTTTGCATGGATTTGAAGCTAAGCCTTCTACTTCGCATTCATTTGAAGCTAAATCATTTGTTTCGCATGTATTTGAATCTAAGCCTTGTCCTTCGAATTGATTTGAAGCTAAATCATGTGTTTCGTATGGATTTGAAGCAAAACCTTCTACATCGCATTGATTTTAAGCTAAATCATGTATCTCGCATGGAATTGAAGCTACCTCGTTTGTTCCTACAGCTTTTGAAGCTATATCACTTATATCGCAAGTATTTGAAGCTAAATCATATGTGTCGCATGGATTTGAAGCTGAACCTACTACATCGCATTGATTTGACGCTAAATCTTGTGTATCGCATGAATTTGAAGCTGAGCCTTCTACATCGCATTGATTTGAACCTAAATCATGTGTATCGCATGGATTTGAAGCTAAGCCTTCTACATCGCATTGATTTGAAGATAAATCGTGTGTTTCGCATGGATTTGAAGCTAACTCGTTAGTTTCGCATGCAGTTGTAGCTAAATAATTTATATCACAAGTATTTGTAGCTAAACCATTTTTTTCGCATGGATTTGTAGCTACGCCTTCTACTTCGCATTGATTTGAAGCTAAATCATTTGTTTCGCATGGAATTGAATCTACCTCGTATGTCCCTCCAGCTTTTGAAGCTGTATCACTTATATCGCAAGTATTTGAAGCTAAATCATATGTGTCGCATGGATTTGAAGCTGAACCTACTACATCGCATTGATTTGAAGCTAAATCTTGTGTATCGCATGGATTTGAAGCTAAGCCTTCTGCATCGCATTATTTGAAGCTAAATCATGTGTATCGCATGGATTTGAAGTTAACTCGTTCGTTTCGCATGCAGTTGTAGCTAAATAATGTATATCACAAGTATTTGTAGCTAAACCATTTGTTTTGCATGGATTTAAAGCTTAGCCTTCTACTTCGCATTGATTTGAAGCTAAATCATTTGTTTCGCATGGAATTGAAGCTACCTCGATTGTTCCTCCAGCTTTTGAAGCTGTATCACTTATATCGCAAGTATTTGAATCTAAATCATTTGTTTCGCATGGAATTGAAGCTACCTCGTTTGTTCCTCCTGCTTTTGTAGCTGTATCACTTATATCGCAAGTATTTGAAGCTAAATCATATGTGCCGCATGGATTTGAAGCAGAACCTTCTACGTCGCATTGATTTGAAGCTAAATCTAGTGTATCGCATGGATTTGAAGCTAAACCTTCTACGTCGCATTGATTTGCAGCTAAATCATTTGTTTCGCATGGATTTGAAGCTAACTCGTTCGCTTCGCCTCCATTTGAAACTATATCACTTATATCGCAAGCATTTGAAGCTAAATCATATGTGCCGCATGGATTTGAAGCTGAACATACTACATCGCAATGATTTGATGCTAAATCTTGTGTATCGCATGGATTTGAAACTAAACCTTCTACATCACATTGATTTGCTGCTAAAACATGAGTTTCGAATGGATTTGAAGCTAACTCGTTCGTTTCGCCTGCAGTTGAATCTACATCACTTATATCGCAAGTATTTGAAGCTAAATCATGTGTATCGCGTGGATTTTGAAGCTAACTCGTTTGATTAGTCTGCATTTGAAGCTATATCACTTATACCCCAAGTGTTTGAAGCTAAATCATATGAATCGCTTGGGTTTGAAGCTAAATCATATGATTCGCGAGGATTTGAATCTAAACCTTCTACATCGCATTGATTTGAAGCTAAGTCATGTGTCTCGCATGGATTTGAAGCTAACTCGTTCGTTTCGCCTGCAGTTGAATCTACATTACTTATATCGCTAGTATTTGAAGCTAAATCATGTGTATCGCGTGGATTTTGATGCTAACTCGTTTGATTAGTCTTCATTTGAAGCTATATCACTTACACCCCAAGTGTTTGCAGCTATATCATTTGTTTCGCATGGATTTGAAGCTAAACCTTCTCCATCGCATTGATTTGCAGCTAAATCATGTGTTTCGCATGGATTTGAAGCTAACTCGTTCGTTGCGCATGCAGTTAAATCTAAATAACGTATATCTCAAGTATTTGAAGCTAAACCATTTGATTCGCACGGATTTGAACCTAAGCCTTCTACTTCGCATTAATTGGAAGTTAAATCACGTATTTTGCATGGATTTGAAGCTAAACCTTCTACATCGCATTGATTTGAAGCTTAATCATGTATTTCGCATGGATTTGATGCTAACTCGTTTGTTTCGCATGCAGTTATAGCTATATAATGGATATCACAAGAATTTGTAGCTAAACCATTTGTTTCGCATGAATTTGAAGCTAAGCCTTCTACTTCGCATTGATTTGAAGCTAAATCATTTGTTTCGCATGGAATTGAAGCTACTTCGTTTGTTCCTCCAGCTTTTGAAGCAGTATCACTTATATCGCAAGTATTTGAAGCTAAATTATATGTGTCGTATGGATTTGCACCAGAACCTTCTACATCGCATTGATTTGAAGCTAAATCTAGTGTATCGCATGGATTTGAAGCTAAACCTTCTACATAGCATTGATTTGCAGCTAAACCATTTGTTTGGCATGAATTTGAATCTAAGCCTGGTCCTTCGAATTGATTTGAAGCTAAATCATGTGTGTCGTATGGATTTGAAGCTAAACCTTCTACATCGCATTGATTTGAAGCTAAACCTTCTACATTCTATTGATTTGAAGCTAAACCTTCTACCTGTTATTGTTTGGAAGCTGAACCTTCTATATCGCATTGATTTGCAGCTAAAACATGTGTTTCGCATGGTTTTGAAGCTAACTCGTTCGTTGCGCATGCAGTTAAATCCAAATAACGTATATCACAAGTATTTGAAGCTAAACCATTTGATTCGCATGGATTTGAAGTTAAGCCTTCTACTTCGCATTAATTGGAAGTTAAATCACGTGTTTTGCATGGTTTTGAAGCTAAACCTTCTACATCGCATTGATTTGAAGCTAAATCATGTGTTTCGCATGCAGTTGAAGCTAAATCATGTCTTTCACAAGTATTTGAAGATGAACCATTTGAATCGCATTGATTTGAACCCGAGCCTTCTACTTCGCACTGATTTGCAGCTAAATAATGTGTTTCGCATGGATTTGAAGCTAAATCTTCTACATCGCATTGATCTGAAGCTAAATCATGTGACTCGCATGGAATTGAAGCTACCTCGTTTGTTCCTACAGCTTTTGAATCTATATCACTTATATCGCAAGTATTTGAAGCATAATCATGTGTTTCGCATGGATTTGAAGCTAATTCGCATGTTGCGCATGCAGTTCAATCTAAATAACGTATATCACAAGTATTTGTAGCTAAACCATTTGTTTTGCATGGATTTGAAGCTAAGCCTTCTACTTCGCATTCATTTGAAGCTAAATCATTTGTTTCGCATGGATTTGAATCTAAGCCTTGTCCTTCGAATTGATTTGAAGCTAAATCATGTGTTTCGTATGGATTTGAAGCTAAACCTTTTACATGGCATTGATTTTAAGCTAAATCATGTGTCTCGCATGGAATTGAAGCTACCTCGTTTGTTCCTACAGCTTTTGAAGCTATATCACTTATATCGCAAGTATTTGAAGCTAAATCATATGTGTCGCATGGATTTGAAGCTGAACCTACTACATCGCATTGATTTGAAGCTAAATCTTGTGTATCGCATGGATTTGAATCTAAGCCTTCTACATCGCATTGATTTGAAGCTAAATCATGTGTATCCCATGGATTTGAAGCTAACTCGTTCGTTTCGCATGCAGTTGTAGCTAAATAATGTATATCACAAGTATTTGTAGCTAAACCATTTGTTTTGCATGGATTTAAAGCTTAGCCTTCTACTTCGCATTGATTTGAAGCTAAATCATTTGTTTCGCATGGAATTGAAGCTACCTCGTTTGTTCCTCCTGCATTTGAAGCTATATCACTTATATCGCATGGATTTGAAGCTGAACCTACTACATCGCATTGATTTGAAGCTAAATCTTGTGTATCGCATGGATTTGAAGAAAACCATTTTCATCTCATTGATTTGAAGCTTAATAATGTGTTTCGCATGGATTTGATGCTAACTCGTTTGTTTCGCATGCAGTTGTAGCTAAATAATGTATATCACAAGTATTTGTAGCTAAACCATTTATTTCCCATGAATCTGAAGCTAAGCCTTCTACTTCGCATTGATTTGAAGCTAAATCATTTGTTTCGCATGGAATTGAAGCTACCTCGCTTGTTCCTCCAGCTTTTCATGCTATATCACTTATATCGCAAGTATTTGAAGCTAAATCATATGTGTCGTATGGATTTGAAGCAGAACCTTCTACATCGCATTGATTTGAAGCTAAATCTAGTGTATCGCATGGATTTGAAGCTAAACCTTCTACATCGCATTGATTTGCAGCTAAACCATTTGTTTCGCATGGATTTGAATCTAAGCCTGGTCCTTCGAATTGATTAGAAGCTAAATCATGTGTTTCGTATGGATTTGAAGCTAAACCTTCTACATCGCATTGATTTGAAGCTAAACCTTCTACATTCTATTGATTTGAAGCTAAACCTTCTACCTGTTATTGTTTTGAAGCTGAACCTTCTATATCGCATTGATTTGCAGCTAAAACATGTGTTTCGCATGGTTTTGAAGCTAACTCGTTCGTTGCGCATGCAGTTAAATCCAAATAACGTATATCACAAGTATTTGAAGCTAAACCATTTGATTCGCATGGATTTGAAGTTAAGCCTTCTACTTCGCATTAATTGGAAGTTAAATCACGTGTTTTGCATGGTTTTGGAGCTAAACCTTCTACATCGCATTGATTTGAAGCTAAATCATGTGTTTCGCATGCAGTTGAAGCTAAATCATGTCTTTCATAAGTATTTGAAGATGAACCATTTGAATCGCATTGATTTGAACCCGAGCCTTCTACTTCGCACTGATTTGCAGCTAAATAATGTGTTTCGCATGGATTTGAAGCTAAATCTTCTACATCGCATTGATTTGAAGCTAAATCATGTGACTCGCATGGAATTGAAGCTACCTCGTTTGTTCCTACAGCTTTTGAAGCTATATCACTTATATCGCAAGTATTTGAAGCTAAATCATGTGTATCACATGGATTTGAAGCTAACTCGTTTGTTTCGCATGCAGTTGTAGCTAAATAATGTATATCACAAGTATTTGTAGCTAAACCATTTGTTTTGCATGGATTTGAAGCTAAGCCTTCTACTTCGCATTCATTTGAAGCTAAATCATTTGTTTCGCATGGATTTGAATCTAAGCCTTGTCCTTCGAATTGATTTGAAGCTAAATCATGTTTTTCGTATGGATTTGAAGCTAAACCTTTTACATGGCATTGATTTTAAGCTAAATCATGTGTCTCGCATAGAATTGAAGCTACCTCGCTTGTTCCTCCAGCTTTTCATGCTATATCACATATATCGCAAGTATTTGAAGCTAAATCATATGTGTCGTATGGATTTGAAGCAGAACCTTCTACATCGCATTGATTTGAAGCTAAATCTAGTGCATCGCATGGATTTGAAGCTAAACCTTCTACATCGCATTGATTTGCAGCTAAATCATTTGTTTCGCATGGATTTGAATCTAAGCCTGGTCCTTCGAATTGATTTGAAGCTAAATCATGTGTTTCGTATGGATTTGAAGCTAAACCTCCTACATCGCATTGATTTGAAGTTAAACCTTCTATATTCTAATGATTTGAAGCTAAACCTTCTACCTCTTATTGATTTGAAGCTAAACCTTCTACATCGCATTGATTTGAAGATAAATCGTGTGTTTCGCATGGATTTGAAGCTAACTCGTTAGTTTCGCATGCAGTTGTAGCTAAATGATGTATATCACAAGTATTTGTAGCTAAACCATTTTTTTCGCATGGATTTGAAGCTACGCCTTCTACTTCGCATTGATTTGAAGCTAAATCATTTGTTTCGCATGGAATTGAAGCTACCTCGTTTGTTTCTCCTGCTTTTGAAGCTATATCATTTATATCGCATGGATTTGAAGCTGAACCAACTACATCGCATTGATTTGAAGCTAAATCTTGTGTATCGCATGGATTTGAAGCTAACTCGTTTGATTCGCATGCAGTTGTAGCTAAATAATGTATATCACAAGTATTTGTAGCTAAACCATTTGTTTTGCATGGATTTGAAGCTAAGCCTTCTACTTCGCATTCATTTGAAGCTAAATCATTTGTTTCGCATGGATTTGAATCTAAGCCTTGTCCTTCGAATTGATTTGAAGATAAATCGTGTGTTTCGCATGGATTTGAAGCTAACTCGTTAGTTTCGCATGCAGTTGTAGCTAAATGATGTATATCACAAGTATTTGTAGCTAAACCATTTTTTTCGCATGGATTTGAAGCTACGCCTTCTACTTCGCATTGATTTGAAGCTAAATCATTTGTTTCGCATGGAATTGAAGCTACCTCGTTTGTTTCTCCTGCTTTTGAAGCTATATCATTTATATCGCATGGATTTGAAGCTGAACCAACTACATCGCATTGATTTGAAGCTAAATCTTGTGTATCGCATGGATTTGAAGCTAACTCGTTTGATTCGCATGCAGTTGTAGCTAAATAATGTATATCACAAGTATTTGTAGCTAAACCATTTGTTTTGCATGGATTTGAAGCTAAGCCTTCTACTTCGCATTCATTTGAAGCTAAATCATTTGTTTCGCATGGATTTGAATCTAAGCCTTGTCCTTCGAATTGATTTGAAGCTAAATCATGTGTATCGCATGGATTTGAATCTAAGCCTTCTACATCGCATTGATTTGAAGCTAAATCATGTGTATCGCATGGATTTGAAGCTAACTCGTTTGTTTCGCATGCAGTTGTAGCTAAATAATGTATATCACAAGTATTTGTAGCTAAACCATTTGTTTTGCATGGATTTAAAGCTTAGCCTTCTACTTCGCATTGATTTGAAGCTAAATCATTTGTTTCGCATGGAATTGAAGCTATCTCGTTTGTTCCTCATGCATTTGAAGCTATATCACTTATATCGCATGGATTTGAAGCTGAACCTACTACATCGCATTGATTTGAAGCTAAATCTTGTGTATCGCATGGATTTGAAGAAAACCATCTTCATCTCATTGATTTGAAGCTTAATAATGTGTTTCGCATGGATTTGATGCTAACTCGTTTGTTTCGCATGCAGTTGTAGCTAAATAATGTATATCACAAGTATTTGTAGCTAAACCATTTATTTCCCATGAATCTGAAGCTAAGCCTTCTACTTCGCATTGATTTGAAGCTAAATCATTTGTTTCGCATGGAATTGAAGCTACCTCGCTTGTTCCTCCAGCTTTTCAAGCTATATCACTTATATCGCAAGTATTTGAAGCTAAATCATATGTGTCGTATGGATATGAAGCAGAACCTTCTACATCGCATTGATTTGAAGCTAAATCTAGTGTATCGCATGGATTTGAAGCTAAACCTTCCACATCGCATTGATTTGAAGCTAAGTCATGTGATTCGCTTGGATTTGAAGCTAACTCGTTTGCTTCGGCTGCGTTTGAAGCTATATCGCTTATATCTCAATTCTTTGAAGCTAAATCATTTGTTTCGCATGGATTAGAAGCTAAACCTTCTGCATCGCATTGATTTGAAGCTAAATCATGTGTTTTGCATGGATTTGATGCTAACTCGTTTGGTTCCCCTGCATTTGAAGCAATATCAGTTATATCGCAAGTATCTGATGCTAAATCATTTGTTTTGCATGCATTTGAAGATAAATCTTCTACATCGCATTGATTTGAAGCTAAATCATGTGAATCGCTTGGATTTGAAGCTAACACATTTGCTACGGATGCATTTGAAGCTATATCACTTATATCGCAAGTATCTGAACCTAAATCATTCGTTTCGCATGGATTTGAAGCTAAGCCTTCTACGTCGTATCGATTTGAAGCTAAATGAAATGTATCGCATGGATTTGAAGCTAACTCGTTTGATTCGTTTGCATTTGAAGCTATATCACTTATATCCCAAGTGTTTGAAGCTAAATCATTTGTTTCGCATGGATTTGAAGCTAAACCTTCTGCATCGCATTGATTTGAAGCAAAATCATGTGTTTTGCATGGATTTGATTCTAACTCGTTTGCTTCCCCTGCATTTGAAGCTATATCAGTTATATCGCAAGTATCTGATGCTAAATAATTTGTTTTGCATGGATTTGAAGCTAAACCTTCTGCATCGCATTGATTTGAAGCAAAATCATGTGTTTTGCATGGATTTGATGCTAACTCGTTTGCTTCCCCTGCATTTGAAGCTATATCAGTTATATCGCAAGTATCTGATGCTAAATCATTTGTTTGGAATGCATTTGAAGCTATATCACTTATATCGCAAGTATCTGAATCTAAATCATTTGTTTCGCATGGATTTGAATCTAAACCTTCTACATCGCATTGATTTGAAGCTAAATCATGAGATTCGCTTGTATTTGAAGCTAACTGGTTTGCTTCGGCTGCATTTGAAGCTATATCGCTTATATCTCAATTGTTTGAAGCTAAATCATTTGTTTCGCATGGATTTGAAGCTAAACCTTCTGCACAGGCATTGATTTGATGCTAAATCGTGTGCTTTGCATGGATTTGATGCTAACTCGTTAGTTTCGACGGCATTTGAAGCTATATCACTTATATCGCAAGTATCTGAAACAAAATTATTTTTTTTCGCATGGATTTGAAGCTAAGCCTTCTACTTCGTATCGATTTGAAGTTTAATGATATCTATCGCATGGATTTTGAAGATAAGGCGTTTGATTCGTCAGGATTTGAAGCTATATCACTTATATCTCAATTGTTTGAAGTCAAATCATTTGTTTCGCATGGATTTGAAGCTAAACCTTCTGCACAGGCATTGATTTGAAGCTAAATCGTGTGTTTTGCATGGATTTTATGTTAACTCGTTAGTTTCGACGGCATTTGAAGCTATATCACTTATATCGCAAGTATCTGAATCTAAATCATTTGTTTCTCATTGATTTGAAGCTAAGCCTTCTACTTCGTATCGATTTGAAGTTAAATGATATGTATCGCATGGATTTTGAAGCTAACTCGTTTGATTCGTCAGCATTTGAAGCTATATCACTTATATCTCAATTGTTTGAAGCTAAATCATTTGTTTCGCATGGATTTGAAGCTAAACCTTCTGCACAGGCATTGATTTGAAGCTGAATCATGTGTTTTGCCTGGATTTGATGCTAACTCGTTAGTGTCGACGGCCTTTGAAGCTATATCAATTATATCGCAAGTATCTGAATCTAAATCATTTGTTTCGCATGGATTTGAAGCTAAGCCTTCTATTTCGTGTCGATTTGAAGTTAAATGATATGTATCGCATGGATTTTGAAGCTAACTCGTTTGATTCGTCAGCATTTGAAACTATATCACTTATATCCCAATTGTTTGAAGCTAAATCATTTGTTTCGCATGGATTTGAATCTAAACCTTCAACTTCGCATTGATTTGAAGCTAAATCATGTGATTCGCTTGGATTTGAAGCTAACTCGTTTGCTTCGGCTGCATTTGAAGCTATATCACATATATCTCAATTGTTTGAAGCTAAATCATTTGTTTCGCATGGATTTGAAGCTAAACCTTCTGCATCGCATTGATTTGAAGCTAAATCATGTGTTTTGCATGGATTTGATGCTAACTCGTTCGTTTCCCCTGCATTTCAAGCAATATCAATCATACCCCATGTGTTTGAAGCTAAATCATTTGTTTCGCGTGTATTTGAAGGCAAACCTTATACATCGCATTGATTTGAAGCTAAATCATGTGTTTCGCTTGGATATGAAGCGAAATCGTTTGTTTCGTCTGCATTTGAAGCTACATCACTTATATCGCAAGTATCTGAAGCTGAATCATTGCTTTCGCATGGATTTGAAGCTAAACCTTCCACATCCCATAGATTTGAAGCTAGCTCGATTTCTTCGTCTGCATTTGAAGCTATATCACTTATATGGCAAAGTATCTGAAGCTAAATCATTAGTTTCGCATGGATTTGAAGCTAAGCCTTCTACTTCGCATTGATTTGAAGCCAGATCATTTGTTTCGCATGGATTTGAAGCTAAACCTTCTGCACAGGCATTGATTTGAAGCTAAATCATTTGTTTCGCATGGATTTGAAGCTAAGCCTTCTACTTCGTGTCGATTTGAAGTTAAATGATATGTAACTCATGGATTTTGAAGCTAACTCGTTTGATTCGTCAGCATTTGACTCTATATCACTTATATCCCAATTGTTTGAAACTAAATCATTTGTTTACGCATGGATTTGAAGCTAAGCCTTCTACTTCATATCGATTTGAAGATAAATGATATGTATCGCATGGATTTTGAAGCTAACTCGTTCGTTTCCCCTGCATTTGAAGCTATATCAATTATACCCCATGTGTTTGAAGCTAAATCATTTGTTTCGCGTGTATTTGAAGGCAAACCTTATACATCGCATTGATTTGAAGCTAAATCATGTGTTTCGATTGGATATGAAGCGAAATCGTTTGTTTCGTCTGCATTTGAAGCTACATCACTTATATCGCAAGTATCTGGAGCTGAATCATTGGTTTCGCATGGATTTGAAGCTAAACCTTCCACATCCCATAGATTTGAAGCTAGCTCGATTTCTTCGTCTGCATTTGAAGCTATATCACTTATATCCCAAGTGTTTGAAGCTATATCATTTGTTTCGCTTGGATTTGAAGCTAAATCTTCTCCATCGCATTGATTTCAAGTTAAATCATGTATTTTGCATGGATTTGATGCTAACTCGTTTGTTTCCCCTGCATTTGAAGCTATATCAGTTATATCGCAAGTATCTGATGCTAAGTCATTTGTTTTGCATGGAGTTGAAGCTACATCTTCTACTTCGCATTGATTTGAAGCTAAATCATTTGTGTCGCATGGATTTGAAACTAAAACTTCTACATAGCCTTGATTTGAAGCATAATCATGTGTTTCGCATGGATTTGAAGCTAATTCGCTTGTTGCGCATTCAGTTGAATCTAAATAACGTATATCACAAGTATTTGTAGCTAAACCATTTGATTCGCGTGGATTTGATGCTAATCCTTCTACATCGAATTGATTTGAAGCTAAGTCATGTGTTTCGCATGGATGTGAAGCTAACTCGTTTTGTTGCGCATGCAGTTGAATCTAAATAACGTATATCACAAGTATTTGCAGCTAAACCACTTATTTCGCATGGATTTAATACTAATCCTTCTACTTCGAATTGATTTGAAGCTAAATCATGTGTTTCGCATGGAATTGAAGATAACTGGTTTGTTTCGTCTGCATTTGAAGCTATGTCACTTATATCGCAACTATCTGAAGCTAAATCATTGATTTCGCATGGATTTGAAGCTAAACCTTCTACATCCCATTGATTTGCTGCTAAATCATGTGTTTCGCATGGATTTGAAGCTAACTCGTTTGTTTCGTCTGCATTTGAAGCTATATCACTTATATTCCAGGCGTTTGAAACGAAATCATTTGTTTCGCATGGATTTGAAGCTAAACCTTCTACACCGCATTGATTTGCTGCTAAATCATGTGCATCGCATTGATTTTGAAGCTAACTCGTTTGATTCGTCTGCATTTGAAGCAATATCAATTATATGCCAAGTGCTGGAAGCTAAATCATTTATTTCGCATGGATTTGAAGCTATACCTTCCACATAGCATTGAATTGATGCTAACTCATGTCTTTCGCTTGAATATAAAGCTAACTTGTTTGTTTCGTCTGCATTTGAAGCTATATCACTTATATCGCTAGTATCTGAAGCCAAATCATTTGTTCCGCATTGATTTGGAGCTAAACCTTCTAAATCGCATTGATTTGAATCTAAATCATGTGATTCGCTTGGAGTCGAAGCTAACACTTTTGTTTCGTCTGCGTTTGAAGCTATGTCACTTATATCGCAAGTATATGAAGCTAAATCATTGGTTTCGCATGGATTTGAAGCTAAACCTTATACATAGCATTGATTTGAAGCTAAATCATGTGTTTCGCTTGGATATGAAGCGAACTCGTTTGTTACGTCTGCATTTGAAGCTATATCACGTACAGCCCAAGTGTTTGAAGCTAAATCATTTATTTAGAATGTATGTGAAGCTAAACTTTCTACATCGCATTGATTTGCTGCTGAATCATGTGTTACTCATGGATTTAAAGCTAACTCGTTTGTTTCGTCTGCACTTGAAACTATATCACTTATATCGCAAGTATCTGAAGCTAAATCATTTGCTTCGCATGGATTTGAAGCTAAGCCTTCTACTTCGTATCGATTTGAAGTTAAATGGTATGTATCGCATGGATTTTGAAGCTAACTCGTTTGATTCGTCAGCATTTGAAGCTATATCACTTATATCCCAATTGTTTGAAGCTAAATCATTTGTTTAGCATGGATTTGAATCTAAATCTTCTAAATCGCATTGATTTGCAGTTAAATGATATGTATCGCATGAATTTTGAAGCTAACTCGTTTGATTCGTCAGCATTTGAAGCTATATCACATATATCCCAATTGTTTGAAGCTAAATCATTTGTTTCGCATGGATTTGAATCTAAATCTTCTACATCGCATTGATTTGAAGCTAAATCATGTGTTTTGCATGGATTTGAAGCTAACTCGTTTGTTTCGGCTGCATTTGAAGCTATATCACTTATATCTCAATTGTTTGAAGCTAAATCATTTGTTTCGCATGGATTTGAAGTTAAACCTTCTGCACAGGCATTGATTTGAAGCTAAATCATGTGTTTTGCATGGATTTGATGCTAACTCATTTTTCCCCTGCATTTGAAGCTATATCACTTATACCGCAAGTATCTGAACCTAAATCATTTGTTTCGCATGGATTTGAAGCTAAGCCTTCTACTTCGTATCGATTTGAAGTTAAATGATATGTATCGCATGGATTTTGATGCTACCTAGTTTGATTCGTCTGCATTTGAAGCTATAACACTTATATCCCAAGTGTTTGAAGCCAAATGATTAGTTTCGCATGGAGTTGAAGCTAAACCTTCTACATCGCATTGATTTGAATCTAAATCATTTGTTTCGCATGGATTTGAAGCTAAGCCTTCTACTTCGTATCGATTTGAAGTTAAATGATATGTATCGCATGGATTTTGAAGCTATCTCGTTTGATTCGTCAGCATTTGAAGCTATATCACTTATATCTCAATTGTTTGAAGCTAAATCATTTGTTTCGCATGTATTTGAAGGCAAACCTTATACGTCGCATTGATTTGAAACTAAATCATGTGTTTCGCTTGGATATGAAGCGAAATCGTTTGTTTCGTCTGCATTTGAAGCTATATCACGTACAGCCCAAGTGTTTGAAGCTAAATCATTTATTTCGCATGTATTTGAAGATAAACCTTCTACATCGCTTTGATTTGCAGCTAAATCACTTGCTTCGCATGTATTTGAGGCTATCACGTTTGTTTCTCCCGCATTTGAATCTATATCACTTATATCGCAAGTATCTGAACCTAAATCATTTGTTTCGCATGGATGTGAAGCTAAGCCTGCTACTTCGCATTGATTTGAAGCTAAACCTTCTACATCGCATGGATTTGAAGCTAAACCATCTACATCGCATTGATTTGAAGCTGACTCGTTTGTTTCGTCCGCTTTTGAAGATATATCACTTCCATCCCAACTGTTTGAAGCTAAATCAGTTATTTCGCACCAATTGGAAGTTAAATCATGTGTTTCGCGTGGAGTTGAAGCTAACTCGTTTCTTTCGCCTGCATTTGAAGCTATATCACATATATCGCAAGTATCTGAAGCTAAATCATTTGTTCCCCATGGATTTATAGTTAAGCCTTTTACTTCGCATTGATTTGAAGCTAAATGATGTGCCTTGCATGGATTTGAAGCCCACTCGGTTGTTTCGGTTGCATTTGAGCTATATCAAATATATCGCAAGTATCTGATGCTAAATCATTTGTTTCGCATGTATTTGAAGCTAAGTCTTCAACTTCGCATTGAACTGAAGTTAAATCATGTGTTTCGCATGGATTTGAAGCTAACTCGTTTGTTCCTCGTGCATTTGAATCTATATCACTTATATCGCAAGTATCTGAATTTAAATCATTTGATTCGCGTGGATTTGAAGCTAAACCTTCTACATCGCATTGATCTTCAGCTAAATCATGTGTTTCGCATGGATTTGAAGCTAACTCGTTTGTTTCGCCTGCATTTGAAGCTATATAAATTATATCTCAAGTATCTGAATCCAAATCATTTGTTTCGCATGGATTTGAAGCTAAGCCTTCTACTTCTTATCGATTTCAAGCTAAATCATGTGTTTCGCTTGGATTTGAAGCTAAACCTTCTGCATCGCATTGATTTGAAGCTAAATCATGTGTTTTGCATGGATTTGATGCTAACTCGTTTGTTTCCCCTGCATTTGAAGCTATATCACTTATATCGCAAGTATCTGAATCTAAATCATTTGTTTCGCATGAATTTGAAGCTAAGCCTTCTACTTCGTATAGATTTGAAGTTACATCATGTGATTTGCTTGGATTTGAAGCTAACGCGTTTGTGTCGTCTGCATTTGGAGAAATATCACTTATATCTCAAGTGTTTGAAGCTAAATCATTTGTTTCGCATGGATTTGAAGCTAAGCCTTATACTTCGTATCGATTTGAAGCTAAATGAAATGTATCGCATGGATTTGAAGCTAACTCGTTTGATTCGTCTGCATTTGAAGCTATATAACTCATATCCCAAGTGATTGAAAATAAATCATTGGTTTAGCATGGATTTGAAGCTAAACCATCTACATGGCACTGATTTGCAGCTAAATCATGTGTCTCGCATGGATTTGAAGCTAACTCGTTTGATTCGTTTGCATTTAAAGCTATATCACTTATATCCGAAGTGTGTGAAGCTCAATCATTTATTTCGCATGGACTTGAAGCTAAACCTTCTACATCGCAATGATTTGAAGCTAAATCATTTGTTTCGCATGGATTTGAAGCTAAATCATCTACATCGCATTGATTTGCAGCTAAATCATGTGTCTCGCATGGATTTGAAGCTAACTCGTTTGATTCGTCTGCATTTAAAGATATATCATTTATGTCCCAATTGTATGAAGCTAAATCATTTGTTTCGCATGGATTTGTAGCTAAGCCTTCTACATCGCATTGATTTGCTGCTAAATCATGTGTTTCGCATGGATTTGATGCTAAAGCTTCTACATCGCATGGATTTGAATCTGAACCTTCTACATCGCACTGATTTGATGCTAAATCACGTGTTTCGCTTGGATACGAAGCTAACCCGTTTGTTTCTCCTGCATTTGAAGCTATATCACTTATATCGCATGTATATGATGCTAAATCATTTATGTCGCATTGCTTTGAAGGTAAGCCTTCTACTTCGCATTGATTTGAAGCTAAATTATGTGTTTCGGTTGAATTTGAACCTAATTCGTTTGTTTCGCATGCAGTTGAAGCTAAATCATGTATAAAACAAGTATTTGATTCCATACTATACGTTTCGCATGGATTTGAAACCTAGCCTTCTACTTCGCATTGATTTGAAGATAAATCATGTGTTTCGAATGGATTTGATGCTAATCCTTCTACTTCGTATTGAGTTGAAGCTAAACCATTTGTTTCGCATTGATCCTAAAATCAGGTTTCTACTTCGCATTGATTAGAAGCAAAATCAAGAGTTTCGAATGGATTTGAAGCTAACTCGTTTGTTTAGAATGCAGTTGAAGCTAAATCATGTATATCACATGTATTTGAAGCAAAACCATTTGAATCGCATGGATTTGAAGCTGAACCTTCTACTTCGCATTGATTTGAAGCTGAATCATTTGTTTCGCATGGATTTGGAGCTAAGCCTTCTACTTCGCATTGTTTGAAGCTAGATCATGTGTTTCACTTGGATATGAAGCTAACTCGTTTGTTTCGTCTGCATTTGAAGCTATATCACTTATATCGCAAGTATCTGAAACTAAGTCATTTGGTTCGCATGGATTTAAAGCTAAGACTTCTACTTCGTATCGGTTTGAAGCTAAATGATATGCATCGCATTGATTTTGAAGCTCACTTGTTTGATTCGTCTGTATTTGAAGCTATATCACTAATATCCCAAGTGTTTGAAGCTAAATCATTTGTTTCGCATGGATTTGAAGCTAAATCGTTTGATTCGTCTGCATTTGAAGCTATATCACTTATATGCCAAGTGTTTGAAGCTAAATCATTTGTTTCGCATGGATTTGAAGCTAAACCTTCTGCATCGCATTGCTTTGAAGCTAAGCCTTCTACTTCGCATCGATTTGAAGTTAAATGATATGTATCGAATGGATTTGTAGCTAACTCGTTTGATTCGTCTGCATTTGAAGCTATATAACTCATATCCCAAGTGATTGAAAATAAAACATTGGTTTAGCATGGATTTGAAGCTAAACCTTCTGCACAGGCATTGATTTGCAGCTAAATCATGTGTTTTGCATGGATTTGATGCTAACTCGTTAGTTTCGACGGCATTTGAAGCTATATCACTTATATCGCAAATATCTGAATCTAAATTATTTTTTTTCGCATGGATTTGAAGCTAAGCCTTCTACTTCGTATCGATTTGAAGTTAAATGATATGTATCGCTTGGATTTTGAAGCTAACTCGTTTGATTCGTCTGCATTTGAAGCTATATCACTTATATCCCAACTGTTTGAAGCTAAATCATTTGTTACGCATTGATTTGAAACTAAATCATGTGATTTGCTTGGATTTGAAGCTAACTCGTTTGTTTCGTCTGCATTTGAAGAAATACCACTTATATCTCAAGTGTTTGAAGCTAAACCATTTGTTTCGCATGGATTTGAAGCTAAATCTTCTACATCGCATTGATTTGAAGCTAAATCATGTGTTTCGCTTGGATTTGAAGCTAAACCTTCTGCATCGCATTGATTTGACGCTAAATCATGTGTTTTGCGTGGTTTTTATGCTAACTCGCCTGTTTCCTCTGCATTTGAAGCTATATCAGTTATATCGCAAGTATCTGATGCTAAATCATTTATTTCGCACGGATTTGAATATAAATCATCTACATCGCATGGATTTGCAGCTAACTCATGTGTTTCGCATGGATTTGAAGCTAACTCGTTAGTTTCGCCTGCATTTGAAGCTATATAAATTATATCTCAAGTATCTGAATCTAAATCATTTGTTTCGCATGGATTTGAAGCTAAGCCTTCTACTTCTTATCGATTTCAAGCTAAATCATATATTTCGCTTGGATTTGAAGCTAAACCTTCTGCATCGCATTGATTTGAAGCTAAATCATGTGTTTTGCATGGATTTGATGCTAACTCGTTTGTTTCCCCTGCATTTGAAGCTATATCACTTATATCGCAAGTATCTGAATCTAAATCATTTGTTTCGCATGAATTTGAAGCTAAGCCTTCTACTTCGTATAGATTTGAAGTTACATCATGTGTTTCGCTTGGATTTAAAGCTAACTCGTTTGATTCGTCAGCATTTGAAGCTATATCACTTATATCGCAAGTATCTGAATCTAAATCATTTGTTTCGCATGAATTTGAAGCTAAGCCTTCTACTTCGTATCGATTTGAAGCTAAATCATGTGTTTTGCATGGATTTGATGCTAACTCGTTTGATTCGTCTGCATTTGAAGCTATATCACTTATATCGCAAGTATCTGAATCTAAATCATTTGTTTCGCATGAATTTGAAGCTAAACCTTCTACAACGCATTGATTTCAAGCTAAATCATGTGATTTGCTTGGATTTGAAGCTAACGCGTTTGTGTCGTCTGCATTTGGAGAAATATCACTTATATCTCAAGTGTTTGAAACTAAATCATTTGTTTCGCATGGATTTGAAGTTAAATCTTCTACATCGCATTGATTTGAAGCTAAATCATGTGTTTCGCTTGGATTTGAAGCTAAACCTTCTGCATCGCATTGATTTGACGCTAAATCATGTGTTTTGCGTGGTTTTTATGCTAACTCGCCTGTTTCCTCTGCATTTGAAGCTATATCAGTTATATCGCAAGTATCTGATGCTAAATCATTTATTTCGCACGGATTTGAATATAAATCATCTACATCGCATGGATTTGCAGCTAACTCATGTGTTTCGCATGGATTTGAAGCTAACTCGTTAGTTTCGCCTGCATTTGAAGCTATATAAATTATATTTCAAGTATCTGAATCTAAATCATTTGTTTCGCATGGATTTGAAGCTAAGCCTTCTGCATCGCATTGCTTTGAAGCTAAGCCTTCTACTTCGCATCGATTTGAAGTTAAATGATATGTATCGAATGGATTTGTAGCTAACTCGTTTGATTCGTCTGCATTTGAAGCTATATCACTTATATCCCAAGTGTTTGAAGCTAAATCATTTGTTTCGCGTGGATTTGAAGATAAAACTTCTACATCGCGTTGATTTGAATCTAAATCATGTGTCTCGCTTGGATTTGAAGCTAACTCGTTAGTTTCGCCTGCATTTGAAGCTATATAAATTATATCTCAAGTATCTGAATCTAAATCATTTGTTTCGCATGGATTTGAAGCTAAGCCTTCTACTTCTTATCGATTTCAAGCTAAATCATGTGTTTCGCTTGGATTTGAAGCTAAACCTTCTGCATCGCATTGATTTGAAGCTAAATCATGTGTTTTGCATGGATTTGAAGCTAACTCGTTTGTTTCGTCTGCATTTGAAGAAATACCACTTATATCTCAAGTGTTTGAAGCTAAACCATTTGTTTCGCATGGATTTGAAGCTAAGCCTTCTACTTTGTATCGATTTGAAGCTAAATGAAATGTGTCGCATGGATTTGAACTATCTCGTATGATTCGTCTGCATTTAAAGCTATATCACTTATATCCCAAGTGTTTGAAACTAAATCATTTGTTTCGCATGGATTTGAAGCTAAATCTTCTACATCGCATTGATTTGAAGCTAAATCATGTGTTTCGCTTGGATTTGAAGCTAAACCTTCTGCATCGCATTGATTTGACGCTAAATCATGTGTTTTGCGTGGTTTTTATGCTAACTCGCCTGTTTCCTCTGCATTTGAAGCTATATCAGTTATATCGCAAGTATCTGATGCTAAATCATTTATTTCGCACGGATTTGAATATAAATCATCTACATCGCATGGATTTGCAGCTAACTCATGTGTTTCGCATGGATTTGAAGCTAACTCGTTAGTTTCGCCTGCATTTGAAGCTATATAAATTATATCTCAAGTATCTGAATCAAAATCATTTGTTTCGCATGGATTTGAAGCTAAGCCTTCTACTTCTTATCGATTTCAAGCTAAATCATGTGTTTCGCTTGGATTTGAAGCTAAACCTTCTGCATCGCATTGATTTGAAGCTAAATCATGTGTTTTGCATGGATTTGATGCTAACTCGTTTGTTTCCCCTGCATTTGAAGCTATATCACTTATATCGCAAGTATCTGAATCTAAATCATTTGTTTCGCATGAATTTGAAGCTAAGCCTTCTACTTCGTATAGATTTGAAGTTACATCATGTGTTTCGCTTGGATTTGAAGCTAACTCGTTTGATTCGTCAGCATTTGAAGCTATATCACTTATATCGCAAGTATCTGAATCTAAATCATTTGTTTCGCATGAATTTGAAGCTAAGCCTTCTACTTCGTATCGATTTGAAGCTAAATCATGTTTTTTGCATGGATTTGATGCTAACTCGTTTGATTCCCCTGCATTTGAAGCTATATCACTTATATCGCAAGTATCTGAATCTAAATCATTTGTTTCGCATGAATTTGAAGCTAAACCTTCTACAACGCATTGATTTCAAGCTAAATCATGTGATTTGCTTGGATTTGAAGCTAACGCGTTTGTGTCGTCTGCATTTGGAGAAATATCACTTATATCTCAAGTGTTTGAAACTAAATCATTTGTTTCGCATGGATTTGAAGTTAAATCTTCTACATCGCATTGATTTGAAGCTAAATCATGTGTTTCGCTTGGATTTGAAGCTAAACCTTCTGCATCGCATTGATTTGACGCTAAATCATGTGTTTTGCGTGGTTTTTATGCTAACTCGCCTGTTTCCTCTGCATTTGAAGCTATATCAGTTATATCGCAAGTATCTGATGCTAAATCATTTATTTCGCACGGATTTGAATATAAATCATCTACATCGCATGGATTTGCAGCTAACTCATGTGTTTCGCATGGATTTGAAGCTAACTCGTTAGTTTCGCCTGCATTTGAAGCTATATAAATTATATCTCAAGTATCTGAATCTAAATCATTTGTTTCGCATGGATTTGAAGCTAAGCCTTCTACTTCTTATCGATTTCAAGCTAAATCATGTGTTTCGCTTGGATTTGAAGCTAAACCTTCTGCATCGCATTGATTTGAAGCTAAATCACGTGTTTTGCATGGATTTGATGCTAACTCGTTTGTTTCCCCTGCATTTGAAGCTATATCACTTATATCGCAAGTATCTGAATCTAAATCATTTGTTTCGCATGAATTTGAAGCTAAGCCTTCTACTTCGTATAGATTTGAAGTTACATCATGTGTTTCGCTTGGATTTGAAGCTAACTCGTTTGATTCGTCAGCATTTGAAGCTATATCACTTATATCGCAAGTATCTGAATCTAAATCATTTGTTTCGCATGAATTTGAAGCTAAGCCTTCTACTTCGTATCGATTTGAAGCTAAATCATGTGTTTTGAATGGATTTGATGCTAACTCGTTTGATTCCCCTGCATTTGAAGCTATATCACTTATATCGCAAGTATCTGAATCTAAATCATTTGTTTCGCATGAATTTGAAGCTAAACCTTCTACAACGCATTGATTTCAAGCTAGATCATGTGATTTGCTTGGATTTGAAGCTAACGCGTTTGTGTCGTCTGCATTTGGAGAAATATCACTTATATCTCAAGTGTTTGAAGCGAAATCATTTGTTTCGCATGGATTTGAAGCTAAGCCTTATACTTCGTATCGATTTGAAGCTAAATGAAATGTATCGCATGGATTTGAAGCTAACTCGTTTGATTCGTCTGCATTTGAAGCTATATAACTCATATCCCAAGTGATTGAAAATAAATCATTGGTTTAGCATGGATTTGAAGCTAAACCATCTACATGGCACTGATTTGCAGCTAAATCATGTGTCTCGCATGGATTTGAAGCTAACTCGTTTGATTCGTTTGCATTTAAAGCTATATCACTTATATCCGAAGTGTGTGAAGCTCAATCATTTATTTCGCATGGATTTGAAGCTAAACCTTCTACATCGCAATGATTTGGAGCTAAATCATTTGTTTCGCATGGATTTGAAGCTAAATCATCTACATCGCATTGATTTGCAGCTAAATCATGTGTCTCGCGTGGATTTGAAGCTAACTCGTTTGATTCGTCTGCATTTAAAGATATATCATTTATGTCCCAATTGTATGAAGCTAAATCATTTGTTTCGCATGGATTTGTAGCTAAGCCTTCTACATCGCATTGATTTGCTGCTAAATCATGTGTTTCGCATGGATTTGATGCTAAAGCTTCTACATCGCATGGATTTGAATCTGAACCTTCTACATCGCACTGATTTGATGCTAAATCACGTGTGTCGCTTGGATACGAAGCTAACCCGTTTGTTTCTCCTGCATTTGAAGCTATATCACTTATATCGCATGTATATGATGCTAAATCATTTATGTCGCATTGCTTTGAAGGTAAGCCTTCTACTTCACATTGATTTGAAGCTAAATTATGTGTTTCGGTTGAATTTGAACCTAATTCGTTTGTTTCGCATGCAGTTGAAGCTAAATCATGTATAAAACAAGTATTTGATTCCATACTATACGTTTCGCATGGATTTGAAACCTAGCCTTCTACTTCGCATTGATTTGAAGATAAATCATGTGTTTCGAATGGATTTGATGCTAGTCCTTCTACTTCGTATTGAGTTGAAGCTAAACCATTTGTTTCGCATTGATCCTAAAATCAGGTTTCTACTTCGCATTGATTAGAAGCAAAATCAAGAGTTTCGAATGGATTTGAAGCTAACTCGTTTGTTTAGAATGCAGTTGAAGCTAAATCATGTATATCACATTTATTTGAAGCAAAACCATTTGTATCGCATGGATTTGAAGCTGAATCTTCTACTTCGCATTGATTTGAAGCTGAATCATTTGTTTCGCATGGATTTGGAGCTAAGCCTTCTACTTCGCATTGTTTGAAGCTAGATCATGTGTTTCACTTGGATATGAAGCTAACTCGTTTGTTTCGTCTGCATTTGAAGCTATATCACTTATATCGCAAGTATCTGAACCTAAGTCATTTGGTTCGCATGGATTTGAAGATAAAACTTCTACATCGCGTTGATTTGAATCTAAATCATGTGTTTCGCATGGATTTGAACCTAACTCGTTTGTTGCGCCTGCATTTGAAGCTAAATCATGTATATCTCAAGTATTTGAAGCTAAACCATTTGTTTCGCATGGATTTGAATGTAAGCACTCTACTTCGCATTGATTTGAAACTAAATCATTTGTTTCGCATTAATTTGAAGCTAAGTCGTTTGTTTCGTCTGAATTTGAAGCTATATCAGTTATATCGCAAGTATCTGAAGCTAAATCATTTGTGTCGCGCGGATTTGAAGCTAACTCGTTCGTTTCGCCTGTATTTGAAGCTATATCAATTATATCGCAAGTATCTGATCCTAAATTATTTGTTTCGGATGGCTTTGAAGCTAAGCCTTCAACTTCGCTTTGATTTGAAGCTAAATCATGTGTTTCGTATGGATTTAGAGCTAACACATTTGTTTCGCACGCAGTTGAAGCCAAATCATGTATAACACAAATATTTGAAGTTAAACCATTTGATTCGCATGGATTTGAAGCTAACCCTCCTACTTCGCATTGATTTGGAGCTAAATCATGTGTTTCGCATGGATTTGAAGCTAACTCGTTTGTCTCGCATGCTGTTGAAGCTAAGTCATGTATATCACAAGTATTTGATGCTGACCAATTTGTTTCGCATGGTTTCGAAGATCAGCCTTCTACTTCGCAATTGATTTGAAGCTAAATCATGTGTTTCGCATGGATTTGAAGCTAACTCGTTAGTATCGCCTGCTTTTCAGGCTAAATCATGTATATCACAAGTATTTGAAGCTAAGCCATTTGTTTGGCATGGATTCGAAGATAAGCATTCTACTTCGCATTGATTTGAAGCTAAATCATTTCATTCACTTGGATTTGTGGCTAACTCATTTGTTTCGCAAGCATTTGCCAAATAATGTATATCACAAATATTTGAAGCTAAACCATTTGATTCGCATGGATTTGAAACTAAGCCTTCTACTTCGCATTGATATGAACCTAAATCACGTTTTTCTCTTGGATTTGAAGCTAACTCGTTTGTTTCGCATGCAGTTGAAGCTACATCATGTATATCACAGGTATTTGAAGCTAAACCATTTGTTTCGCATGGATTCGAAGACATGCCTTCTACTTCGCATTGAAATGAAGCTACATCATGTTTCGCATGAATTTGAAGCTAATTCGTTTGTTTCGCATGCAGTTGAAGCAAAATCATGTATGTCACAAGTATTTGAATCTGAACCATTTGCTTCGCATGAATATTATGCTAAACCATGTGTTTCGAATGAATTTGAAGCTAAATCATGTGTTTCGGATGGATTTGATGATAAAACTCGTTTGTGTCGCCTGCATTTGAAGCTAAATCATGTATATCACAAGTATTTGAAGCGAACCCATTTGTTTCGCATGGATTCGAAGATCAGTCTTCTACTTCGCATTGATTTTAAGCTATATCATATGTTTCGTCTGGATTTGAAGCTAAGCCTTCTACTTCGCTTTGATTTGAAGCTAAATCATGTGTTTCGTATGGTTTTAGAGCTAACACATTTGTTTCGCACGCAGTTGAAGCCAAATCATGTATAACACAAATATTTGAAGTTAAACCATTTGATTCGCATGGATTTGAAGCTAACTCTCCTACTTCGCATTGATTTGGAGCTAAATCATGTGTTTCGCATGGATTTGAAGCTAACTCGTTTGTCTCGCATGCTGTTGAAGCTAAATCATGTATATCACAAGTATTTGATGCTGACCAATTTGTTTCGCATGGTTTCGAAGATCAGCCTTCTACTTCGCAATTGATTTGAAGCTAAATCATGTGTTTCGCATGGATTTGAAGCTAATTCGTTTGTATCGCCTGCTTTTCAAGCTAAATCATGTATATCACAAGTATTTGAAGCTAAGCCAATTGATTCGCATGGATTTGAAGCTAAGCCTTCTACTTCGCAATGATTTGAAGCTAAATCATGTGTTCCGCATGGATTTGAAGCTAACTCGTTTGTTTGGCATGCAGTTGAAGCTAAATCATGTTTAAAACAAGTATTTGAAGCTAAGCTATTCGTTTCGCATGGATTTGAAACTAAGCCTTCTACTTCGCATTGATTTGAAGCTAAATCTTTTCTTTCGCTTGGATTTGAAGCTGAATCATGTGTTTCGCTTGAATTTGAAGATAGGACGTTTGTTACGCATGCAGTTGAAGCTAAATCATGTATATCACAATTATTTGAAGCTAAACCATTTGTTTCGTATGGATTTGAAGGTACTCCTTCTACTTTGAATTGATTTGAAGCTAAATCACGTGTTCCGCTTGGATTTGAAGCTAAACCTTCTACATCGCATTGATTTGAAGCTAAATCATGTGTTTCGTCTGGATTTGAAGCTAAGCCTTCTACTTCGCTTTGATTTGAAGCTAAATCATGTGTTTCGTATGGATTTAGAGCTAACACATTTGTTTCGCACGCAGTTGAAGCCAAATCATGTATAACACAAATATTTGAAGTTAAACCATTTGATTCGCATGGATTTGAAGCTAACCCTTCTACTTCGCATTGATTTGGAGCTAAATCATGTGTTCCGCATGGATTTGAAGCTAACTCGTTTGTCTCGCATGCTGTTGAAGCTAAATCATGTATATCACAAGTATTTGATTCTGACCAATTTGTTTCGCATGGTTTCGAAGATCAGCCTTCTACTTCGCAATTGATTTGAAGCTAAATCATGTGTTTCGCATGGATTTGAAGCTAACTCGTTTGTATCGCCTGCTTTTCAAGCAAAATCATGTATATCACAAGTATTTGAAGCTAAGCCATTTGTTTCGCATGGATTCGAAGATAAGCGTTCTACTTCGCATTGATTTGAAGCTAAATCATTTGATTCACTTGGATTTGTGGCTAACTCATTTGTTTCGCATGCATTTGCCAAATCATGTATGTCACAAATATTTGAAGCTAAACCATTTGATTCGCATGGATTTGAATCTAAGCCTTCTACTTCGCATTGATATGAATCTAAATCACGTTTATCTCTTGGATTTGAAGCTAACTCGTTTGTTTCGCATGCACTTGAAGCTACATCATGTATATCACAGGTATTTGAAGCTAAACCATTTGTTTCGCATGGATTCGAAGACATGCCTTCTACTTCGCATTGATATGAAGCTACATCATGTTTCGCATGGATTTGAAGCTAATTCGTTTGTTTCGCATGCAGTTGAAGCTAAATCATGTATATCACAAGTATTTGAAGCTGAACCATTTGCTTCGTATGAATATTATGCTAAACCATGTGTTTCGAATGAATTTGAAGCTAAATCATGTGTTTCGGATGGATTTGATGATAAAACTCGTTTGTGTCGCCTGCATTTGAAGCTAAATCACGTATATCACAAGTATTTGAAGCGAACCCATTTGTTTCGCATGGATTCGAAGATCAGTCTTCTACTTCGCATTGATTTGAAGCTAAATCATATGTTTCGCATGGATTTGAAGCTAACTCGTTTGTATCGCCTGCATTTGAAGCTAAGTCATGTATATCACAAGTATTTGAAGCTAAGCCATTTTTTTCGCATGGATTCGAAAATAAGCCTTCTACTTCGCATTGATTTGATTCTAAATCATGTTTTTCGCTTGGATTTAAAGCTAACTCGTTTGTTTCGCCTGGATTTGAAGCTAAATCGTGTATATCGCAAGTATTTGGTGCTAAACCATTTGTTTCGCATGGATTCGGAGATAAGCCTTCCACTTCGCATTGATTTGAAGCTAAATCATGTGTTTCGTCCGGATTTGAAGCTAAGCCTTCTACTTCGCTTTGATTTGAAGCTAAATCATGTGTTTCGTATGGATTTAGAGCTAACACATTTGTTTCGCACGCAGTTGAAGCCAAATCATGTATAACATAAATATTTGAAGTTAAACCATTTGATTCGCACGGATTTGAAGCTAACCCATCTACTTCGCAATGATTTGGAGCTAAATCATGTGTTTCGCATGGATTTGATGCTAAACCTTCTATATAGCATTGATTTGAAGCTTAATAATGTGCTTTGCATGGATTTGAAGCTAACTCGTTTGTTTCCCCTGCACTGGAAGATATATCACTTATATCACAAGTATCTGATGCTAAATCATTTGTTTCGCATGGATTTGAAGGTACTTCTTCTACTTCGAATTGATTTGAAGCTAAATCATGTCTTTCGCATGGATTTGAAGCTAAGCCTTCTACTTCGCATTGATTTGTATCTGAATCATGTGTTTCGCATGGATTTGAACCTAACTCGTTTGTTGCGCCTGCATTTGAAGCTAAATCATGTATATCTCAAGTATTTGAAGCTAAACCATTTGTTTCGCATGGATTTGAATGTAAGCACTCTACTTCGCATTGATTTGAAACTAAATCATTTGTTTCGCATTAATTTGAAGCTAAGTCGTTTGTTTCGTCTGAATTTGAAGCTATATCAGTTATATCGCAAGTATCTGAGGCTAAATCATTTGTGTCGCGCGGATTTGAAGCTAACTCGTTCGTTTCGCCTGCATTTGAAGCTATATCAGTTATATCGCAAGTATCTGATCCTAAATTATTTGTTTCGGATGGCTTTGAAGCTAAGCCTTCAACTTCGCATTGAATTGAAGCTAAATCATGTGTTTCGCATGGATTTGAAGCTAACTCGTTAGTTTCGCCTGAATTTGAAACTAGATCATGTTTATCACAAGTATCAAAAAGTAAGCCATTTTTTTCGTTAGAATATGTAGCTAAACCATGTGTTTCGCATGAATTTCAAGCTAAATCATGTGTTTCGCATGGATTTAATGCTAACTCGTTTGTTTCGCCTGCATTTGAAGCTATATCACTTATATCGCAAGTATCTGAATCTAAATCATTTGTTTCGCATGAATTTGAATCTCAGCCTTCTACTCCGTATAGATTTGAAGTTAAATCATGTGTTTCGCTTGGATTTGAAGCTGAACCTTCTGCATCGCATTGATTTGAAGCTAAATCATGTGCTTTGCATAGATTTGATGCTAACTCGTTTGTTTCCCCTGCATTTGAAGCTATATCACTTATATCGCAAGTATCTGAATCTAAATCATTTGTTTCGCATGAATTTGAAGCTCAGCCTTCTACTCCGTATAGATTTGAAGTTAAATCATGTGTTTCGCTTGGATTTGAAGCTAAACCTTCTGCAACGCATTGATTTGAAGCTAAATCATGTGATTTGCTTGGATTTGAACTATCTCGTTTGATTCGTCTGCATTTGAAGCTATATCACTTATATCCCAAGTAATTGAAGCTAAATCATTTGTTTCGCATGGATTTGCAGCTAAACCATCTACATCGCATTGATTTGCAGCTAAATCATGTGTCTCGCATGGATTTGAAGCTAACTCGTTTGATGCGTCTGCATTTAAAGCTATATCACTTATATCCCAATTGCATATAGCTAAATCATTTGTTTCGCATGGATTTGTAGCTAAGCCTTCTACTTCTTATCGATTTGAAGCTAAATGAAATGTATCGCATGGATTTTGAAGCTAACTCGTTTGATTCGTCTGCATTTAAAGCTATATCACTTATATCCCAAGTGTTTGAAGCTAAATCATTTGTTTCGCATGGATTTGAAGCTAAACCTTCGACATCGCATTGATTTGAAGCTAAATCATGTGACTTGCTTGGATTTGAACTATCTCGTTTGATTCGTCTGCATTTGAAGCTATATCACTTATATCCCAAGTAATTGAAGCTAAATCATTTGTTTCGCATGGATTTGAAGCTAAACCATCTACATCGCTTTGATTTGCAGCTAAATCATGTGTCTCGCATGGATTTGAAACTAACTCGTTTGATGGGTCTGCATTTAAAGCTATATCACTTATATCCCAATTGTATGAAGCTAAATCATTTGTTTCGCATGGATTTGTAGCTAAACCTTCTACTTCGTATCGATTTGATGCTAAATGAAATGTATCGCATGGATTTTGAAGTTAACTCGTTTGATTCGACTGCATTTAAAGCTATATCACTAATATCGCAAGTATCTGAATCTAAATCATTTGTTTCGCATGAATTTGAAGCTAAGCCTTCTACTTCGTATAGATTAGAAGTTAGATCATGTGTTTCGCTTGAATTTGAAACTAAACCTCCTGCATCGCATTGATATGAAGCTTAATCATGTGTTTCGCTTGGATTTGAAGCTAAATCTTCTACATCGCATTGATTAGCAGCTAAACCATGTGTTTCGCATGGAGTTGAAGCTAAACCTTCTACATAGAATTGTTTAGAAGCTTAGTCATGTGTTTTGCATGGGTTTGAAGCTAACTCGTTTGTTTCCCCTGCATTTATAGCTGTATCACTTATATCGCAAGTATCTGGTGCTAAATCATTTGTTTCGCACGGATTTGAAGCTACACCTTCTACATCGCATTGATTTGCAGCTAAATCATGTGTTTCGCTTGGATTTGAAGCTAAACCTTCTACATCGCATTGATTTGAAGCTAAATCATGTGTGTCGCTTGTATTTGAAGCTAACTCTATTGTTTCGTCTGCATTGGAAGCTATATCACTTATATCCCAAGTGTTTGAAGGTAAATCATTTGTTTCGCATGGATTTGAAGCTAAACCTTCTACATCGCATTGATTTGCAGCTAAATCATGTGTTTCGCATGGATTTAAAGCTAACTCGTTTCTTTCCCCTGCATTGGACGCTATATCACTTATATCGCAAGTGTCTGAAGCTAAATCATTTGTTTCTCATGGATTTCAAGATAAGCCTTCTACATCGCATTGATTTGAAGCTAAATCATGTGTTTCGCTTGTATTTGAAGCCAGCTCGTTTGTTTCGCCTGCATTGGAAGCTATATCACTTATATCCCAAGTGTTTGAAGGTAAATCATTTGTTTCGCATGGATTTGAAGCTAAACCTTCTACATCGCATTGATTTGCAGCTAAATCATGTGTTTCGCATGGATTTGAAGCTAACTCGTTTGTTTCCCCTGCATTGGAAGCTATATCACTTATATCGCAAGTATCTGAAGCTAAATCATTTGTGTCGCATGGATTTGAAGCTAAACCATCTACATCGCATTAATTTGCAGCTTAATCATGTGTTACGCGTGGAATTGAAGGTAACTCGTTTGTTTCGCATGCAGTTAATGCTAAATCCTGTAGGTCACAAGTATCAGAAGCTAAACCACTTGTTTCGCAGGATTTTCAATCTAAACCATGTGTTTCGCATGAATTTGAACCTAAATCTTGTCTTTCGCATTTATTTGAAGCTTAATCATGTGTTTCGCTTGAACACGAATCTTAACTCGTTTGTTTCGTCTGCATTTGAAACTATATCACTTATATCGCAAGTATCTGAAGCTAAATCACTTGTGTCGCATGGATTTGTAGCTAAACCTTCTACATCGCATTGATATGCAGCTAAATCATGTGCTTCGCATGTATTTGAAGCTAACTCGTTTGATTCGTCTATATTTGAAGCTATATCACTTATATCGCAAGTATATGAAGCCAAATCATTTGTTCCGCACGGATACGAAGCTAAGGCTTCTACTTCGCATTGATTTGAAGCTAAATCATTTGTTTTGCATATATTTGAAGCTAACTCGTTTGATTCCCCTGCATTTGAATCTGTACCACTTTTATCGCAAGTTTCTGATGCTGAATCATTTGTTTCGCATGGATTTGAAGCTACGTCTTCTACTTCGCATTGATTTGTATCTGAATCATGTGTTTCGCATGGATTTGAAGCTAACTCGTTTGTTTCGCCTGCATTTGAAGCTAAATCATGTATATCTCAAGTATTTGAAGCTAAACCATTTGTTTGGCATGGATTTGTAGATAAGCCTTCTACTTCGCATTGATTTTAAGCTAAATCATGTGTTTCGCATGGATTTGAAGCTAGTTCGTTTGTTTCGCACGCAGTTGAACCTAAATCATGTATAAAACAAGTATTTGAAGCTAAACTATTCGTTTCTAATGGATTTGAAACTAAGCCTTCTACTTCGCGTTGATTTGAAGCTAAATCTTATCTTTCGCTTGGATTTGAAGCTGGATCATGTGTTTCGCTTGAATTTGAAGATAGGACGTTTGTTACGCATGCAGTTGAAGCTAAATCATGTATATCACAAGTATTTGAAGCTAAACCATTTGTTTTGTATGGATTTGAAGGTACTCCTTCTACTTTGAATTGATTTGAAGCAAAACCACGTTTTCCGCTTGGATTTGAAGCTAAACCTTCTACATCGCATTGATTTGACGCTAAATCATGTGTTTCGCTTGGATTTGAATCTATCTCGTTTCTTTCGTCTCCATTGGAAGCTATGTTACTTATATCGCAAGTATCTGAACCTAAATCTTTTGTTTCTCATGGACTTCAAGATAAGCCTTCCACCTCGTATTGATTTGAAGCTAAATCATGTGTTTCGCATGGATTTGAATCTAAGCCTTCTACATGGCATTGATTTGAAGCTAAATCATGTGTTCCGCTTGGATTTGAAGCTAAACATTCTACATCCCATTGATTTGCAGCTAAATCATGGGTTTCACATGGATTTGAAGCTAATTCGTTTGTTGCGCATGCAGTTGAATCTAAATAACGTATATCACAAGTATTTGTAGCTAAACCATTTATTTCGCATGGATTTGAAGCTAAACATTCTACATCGCACTGATTAAAGCTAAATCATTTGTTTAGCTTGGATTTGAAGCTAACTCGTTAGTTTTGCTGCATTTGAAGCTATATCACCTATATCCCAAGTGTTTGAAGCTCAATCATTTGCTTCGCAAGGATTTGAAGCTAATCCTTCTACATCTCATTGATTTCAAGCTTAATCATGTGTTTCACTTGGATTTGAAGCTAAACCTTCTACAACGCATTGATTTGAAGCTAAATCATGTGTTTCGCTTGGAGTTGAAGCTAAATCTTCTACATCGCATTGATTAGCAGCTAAAGCATGTGTTTCGCATGGAGTTGAAGCTAAACCTTCTACATAGAATTGTTTAGAAGCTTAGTCGAGTGTTTAGCATGGGTTTGAAGCTAACTCGTTTGTTTCCCCTGCATTTATAGCTGTATCACTTATATCGCAAGTATCTGGTGCTAAATCATTTGTTTCGCATGGATTTGAAGCTACACCTTCTAGATCGCATTTATTTGCAGCTAAATCATGTGTGTCGCTTGTATTTGAAGCTAACTCGTTTGATTCGTCTGCATTTGAAGCAATGTCATGTATATCGCAACTATCTGATGCTGAAACATTTGTTTCGCATGGATGTGAAGCTACACCATCTACATCGCATTGATAGGCAGCTAAATCAAGTGTTTCGCATGTATTTGGAGCTAACTGATTTGTTTCTCCAGCATTTGAAGCTATATCACTTATACCGCAAGTGCTTGTAGCTAAATCATTTGTTTCGCATGGACTTGAAGCTAAACCTTCTACATCGCATTGATTTGCAGCTAAATCATGTGTTTCGAATGGACTTGAAGCTAACTCGTTTGTTTCTCCTGCATTTGAAGCTATATCACTTATATCGCATGTATCTGATACTAAATCATTTGTGTCGCATGGATTTGAAGCTGAACCTTCTACATCGCATTGATTAGAAACTAAATCACGTGCTTCGCTTGGATTTGAATTTAACTCGTCTGCATTTGAAGCTATGTCACTTACATCGCAAGTATCTGAAACTAAATGATTCGTGTCGCATGGATTTGAAGCTGACTCGTTTGTTTCTCCTGCATTTGAAGCTATATAACTTATATTGCATGTATCTGATACTAAATCATTTGTGTCGCATGGATTTGAAGCTAACCCTTCTTCATCACATTGATTTGAAGCTAAATCATGTGTTTCGCATGGAGTTGAAGCCAACTCGTTTGTTTCGTCCGCATTTGAAGCTATATCACTTATATCGCATGTATCTGTACCTAAATCATTTGTTTCGCTTGGATTTGTAGCTAAACCTTCTACATCGCATTGATTTGCAGTTAAATCATGTGTCTCACTTGAATTTGAAGCTAACTCGTTAGTTTTGCTGCATTTGAAGCTATATCACCTACATCCCAAGTGTTTGAAGCTCAATCATTTGCTTCGTAATGATTTGAAGCTAATCCTTCTACATCGCATTGATTTCAAGCTTAATCATGTGTTTCACTTGGATTTGAAGCTAAACCTTATACATCGCATTGATTTGCAGCTAAATCATGTGTTTCGCTTGGATTTGAAGCTAAATCTTCTACATCGCATTGATTAGCAGCTAAAGCATGTGTTTCGCATGGAGTTGAAGCTAAACCTTCTACATAGAATTGTTTAGGAGCTTAGTCGTGTGTTTTGCATGGGTTTGAAGCTAACTCGTTTGTTTCCCCTGCATTTATAGCTGTATCACTTATATCGCAAGTATCTGGTGCTAAATCATTTGTTTCGCATGGATTTGAAGCTACACCTTCTACATCGCATTTATTTGCAGCTAAATCATGTGTTTCGCTTGGATTTGAAGCTAAACCTTCTACATCGCATTGATTTGAAGCTAAATCATGTGTGTCGCTTGTATTTGAAGCTAACTCGATTGTTTCGTCTGCATTGGAAGCTATATCACTTATATTGCAAGTATCTGAAGCTATATCTTTGTGTCGTATGGATTTGAAGCTAAATCTTCTACTTCGCATTGATTTAAAGCTAAGTCGTGTGTATCGCTTGGATTTTGATTCTAACTCGTTTGATTCGTCTGCATTTGAAGCAATGTCATGTATATCGCAACTATCTGATGCTGAATCATTTGTTTCGCATGGATGTGAAGCTACACCATCTACATCGCATTGATAGGCAGCTAAATCAAGTGTTTCGCATGTATTTGGAGCTAACTGATTTGTTTCTCCAGCATTTGAAGCTATATCACTTATACCGCAAGTGCTTGTAGCTAAATCATTTGTTTCGCATGGACTTGAAGCTAAACCTTCTACATCGCATTGATTTGCAGCTAAATCATGTGTTTCGAATGGACTTGAAGCTAACTCGTTTGTTTCTCCTGCATTTGAAGCTATATCACTTATATCGCATGTATCTGATACTAAATCATTTGTGTCGCATGGATTTGAAGCTGAACCTTCTACGTCGCATTGATTAGAAACTAAATCACGTGCTTCGCTTGGATTTGAATTTAACTCGTCTGCATTTGAAGCTATGTCACTTACATCGCAAGTATCTGAAACTAAATGATTTGTGTCGCATGGATTTGAAGCTGACTCGTTTGTTTCTCCTGCATTTGAAGCTATATAACTTATATTGCATGTATCTGATACTAAATCATTTGTGTCGCATGGATTTGAAGCTAACCCTTCTTCATCACATTGATTTGAAGCTAAATCATGTGTTTCGCATGGAGTTGAAGCCAACTCGTTTGTTTCGTCCGCATTTGAAGCTATATCACTTATATCGCATGTATCTGTACCTAAATCATTTGTTTCGCTTGGATTTGTAGCTAAACCTTCTACATCGCATTGATTTGCAGTTAAATCATGTGTCTCACTTGAATTTGAAGCTAACTCGTTAGTTTTGCTACATTTGAAGCTATATCACCTACATCCCAAGTGTTTGAAGCTCAATCATTTGCTTCGTAATGATTTGAAGCTAATCCTTCTACATCGCATTGATTTCAAGCTTAATCATGTGTTTCACTTGGATTTGAAGCTAAACCTTATACATCGCATTGATTTGCTGCTAAATCATGTGTTTCGCATGGATTTGAAGCGTCTGCATTTGAAGCTATATCACATATATGCCAAGTGTTTGAAGCTAAATCATTTGTTTCGCATGGATTTGAAGCTAAAGTTTCTACATCGCATAGATTTGAAGCTAAATCATGTGTATCGCATGGAAGTTAAAACTATCTCGTTTGATTCGTCTGCATTTGAAGCTATATCACTTATATTGCAAATATCTGAAGCTAAATCATTTGTGTCGCATGGATTTGATGCTAAACCTTCTATATAGCATTGATTTGAAGCTTAATCATGTGTTTTGCATGGATTTGAAGCTAACTCGTTTGTTTCCCCTGCACTGGAAGATATATCACTTATATCACAAGTATCTGATGCTAAATCATTTGTTTCGCATGGATTTGAAGCTAAACCTTCTACATCGCATTGATTTTCAGCTAAATCATGTGTTTCGCATGGATTTGAAGGTACTTCTTCTACTTCGAATTTATTTGAAGCTAAATCATGCCTTTCGCATGGATTTGAAGCTAAGTCTTCTACTTCGCATTATTTGTATCTGAATCATGTGTTTCGCATGGATTTGAAGCTAACTCGTTTGTTTCGCCTGCATTTCAAGCTAAATCATGTATATCTCAAGTATTTGAAGCTAAACCATTTGTTTCGCTTGGATTTGAAGGTACTCCTTCTACTTCGCATTGATTTTAAGCTAAATCATGTGTTTCGCATGGATTTGAAGCTAACTCGTTTGTTTGGCATACAGTTGAAGCTAAATCGTGTATATCACAAGAATTTGAAGCTAAACCTTTCTGATTCCCATGGATTTGAAGCTAAGCCTTCTCCTTCGCATTGATTTGAAGCTAAATCATTCGTGTCGCATGGATTTGAAGCTAACTCGTTTGTTTCGCATGCAGTTGAAGCTGAATCATGCATATCACAAGTATTTGAAGCTAAACCATTTGATTCGCATGGATTTGAAGCTAAGCCTTCTACTTCGCAATGATTTGAAGATAAATCATGTGTTCCGCATGGATTTGAAGCTAACTCGTTTGTTTGGCATGCAGTTGAAGCTAAATCATGTTTAAAACAAGTATTTGAAGCTAAGCTATCGTTTCGCTTGGATTTGAAACTAAGCCGTCTACTTCGCATTGATTTGAAGCTAAATCTTATCTTTCGCTTGGATTTGAAGCTGAATCATGTGTTTCGCTTGAATTTGAAGATAGGACGTTTGTTTCGCACGCAGTTGAACCTAAATCATGTATAAAACAAGTATTTGAAGCTAAACTATTCGTTTCTAATGGATTTGAAAATAAGCCTTCTACTTCGCGTTGATTTGAAGCTAAATCTTATCTTTCGCTTGGATTTGAAGCTGAATCATGTGTTTCGCTTGAATTTGAAGATAGGACGTTTGTTACGCATGCAGTTGAAGCTAAATCATGTATATCACAAGTATTTGAAGCTAAACCATTTGTTTTGTATGGATTTGAAGGTACTCCTTCTACTTTGAATTGATTTGAAGCAAAACCACGTTTTCCGCTTGGATTTGAAGCTAAACCTTCTACATCGCATTGATTTGACGCTAAATCATGTGTTTCGCTTGGATTTGAATCTATCTCGTTTCTTTCGTCTCCATTGGAAGCTATGTTACTTATATCGCAAGTATCTGAACCTAAATCTTTTGTTTCTCATGGACTTCAAGATAAGCCTTCCACCTCGTATTGATTTGAAGCTAAATCATGTGTTTCGCATGGATTTGAATCTAAGCCTTCTACATGGCATTGATTTGAAGCTAAATCATGTGTTCCGCTTGGATTTGAAGCTAAACATTCTACATCCCATTGATTTGCAGCTAAATCATGGGTTTCACATGGATTTGAAGCTAATTCGTTTGTTGCGCATGCAGTTGAATCTAAATAACGTATATCACAAGTATTTGTAGCTAAACCATTTATTTCGCATGGATTTGAAGCTAAACATTCTACATCGCACTGATTAAAGCTAAATCATTTGTTTAGCTTGGATTTGAAGCTAACTCGTTAGTTTTGCTGCATTTGAAGCTATATCACCTATATCCCAAGTGTTTGAAGCTCAATCATTTGCTTCGCAAGGATTTGAAGCTAATCCTTCTACATCTCATTGATTTCAAGCTTAATCATGTGTTTCACTTGGATTTGAAGCTAAACCTTCTACAACGCATTGATTTGAAGCTAAATCATGTGTTTCGCTTGGAGTTGAAGCTAAATCTTCTACATCGCATTGATTAGCAGCTAAAGCATGTGTTTCGCATGGAGTTGAAGCCAACTCGTTTGTTTCGTCCGCATTTGAAGCTATATCACTTATATCGCATGTATCTGTACCTAAATCATTTGTTTCGCTTGGATTTGTAGCTAAACCTTCTACATCGCATTGATTTGCAGTTAAATCATGTGTCTCACTTGAATTTGAAGCTAACTCGTTAGTTTTGCTGCATTTGAAGCTATATCACCTACATCCCAAGTGTTTGAAGCTCAATCATTTGCTTCGTAATGATTTGAAGCTAATCCTTCTACATCGCATTGATTTCAAGCTTAATCATGTGTTTCACTTGGATTTGAAGCTAAACCTTATACATCGCATTGATTTGCTGCTAAATCATGTGTTTCGCATGGATTTGAAGCGTCTGCATTTGAAGCTATATCACATATATGCCAAGTGTTTGAAGCTAAATCATTTGTTTCGCATGGATTTGAAGCTAAAGTTTCTACATCGCATAGATTTGAAGCTAAATCATGTGTATCGCATGGAAGTTAAAACTATCTCGTTTGATTCGTCTGCATTTGAAGCTATATCACTTATATTGCAAATATCTGAAGCTAAATCATTTGTGTCGCATGGATTTGATGCTAAACCTTCTATATAGCATTGATTTGAAGCTTAATCATGTGTTTTGCATGGATTTGACTCTAACTCGTTTGTTTCCCCTGCACTGGAAGATATATCACTTATATCACAAGTATCTGATGCTAAATCATTTGTTTCGCATGGATTTGAAGCTAAACCTTCTACATCGCATTGATTTTCAGCTAAATCATGTGTTTCGCATGGATTTGAAGGTACTTCTTCTACTTCGAATTGATTTGAAGCTAAATCATGCCTTTCGCATGGATTTGAAGCTAAGTCTTCTACTTCGCATTATTTGTATCTGAATCATGTGTTTCGCATGGATTTGAAGCTAACTCGTTTGTTTCGCCTGCATTTCAAGCTAAATCATGTATATCTCAAGTATTTGAAGCTAAACCATTTGTTTCGCTTGGATTTGAAGGTACTCCTTCTACTTCGCATTGATTTTAAGCTAAATCATGTGTTTCGCATGGATTTGAAGCTAACTCGTTTGTTTGGCATACAGTTGAAGCTAAATCGTGTATATCACAAGAATTTGAAGCTAAACCTTTCTGATTCCCATGGATTTGAAGCTAAGCCTTCTCCTTCGCATTGATTTGAAGCTAAATCATTCGTGTCGCATGGATTTGAAGCTAACTCGTTTGTTTCGCATGCAGTTGAAGCTGAATCATGCATATCACAAGTATTTGAAGCTAAACCATTTGATTCGCATGGATTTGAAGCTAAGCCTTCTACTTCGCAATGATTTGAAGATAAATCATGTGTTCCGCATGGATTTGAAGCTAACTCGTTTGTTTGGCATGCAGTTGAAGCTAAATCATGTTTAAAACAAGTATTTGAAGCTAAGCTATCGTTTCGCTTGGATTTGAAACTAAGCCGTCTACTTCGCATTGATTTGAAGCTAAATCTTATCTTTCGCTTGGATTTGAAGCTGAATCATGTGTTTCGCTTGAATTTGAAGATAGGACGTTTGTTTCGCACGCAGTTGAACCTAAATCATGTATAAAACAAGTATTTGAAGCTAAACTATTCGTTTCTAATGGATTTGAAACTAAGCCTTCTACTTCGCATTGATTTGAAGCTAAATCTTATCTTTCGCTTGGATTTGAAGCTGAATCATGTGTTTCGCTTGAATTTGAAGATAGGACGTTTGTTACGCATGCAGTTGAAGCTAAATCATGTATATCACAAGTATTTGAAGCTAAACCATTTGTTTCGTATGGATTTGAAACTAAGCCTTCTACTTCGCATTGATTTGAAGCTAAATCTTATCTTTCGCTTGGATTTGAAGCTGAATCATGTGTTTCGCTTGAATTTGAAGATAGGACGTTTGTTACGCATGCAGTTGAAGCTAAATCATGTATATCACAAGTATTTGAAGCTAAACCATTTGTTTCGTATGGATTTGAAGGTACTCCTTCTGCTTTGAATTGATTTGAAGCTAAATCACGTGTTCCGCTTGGATTTGAAGCTAAACCTTCTACATCGCATTGATTTGACGCTAAATCATGTGTTTCGCTTGTATTTGAAGCTAGCTCGTTTGTTTCGTCTGCATTGGAAGCTATATCACTTATATCGCAAGTGTTTGAAGCTCAATGATTTGCTTCGCAAGGATTTGAAGCTAATCCTTCTACATCTCATTGATTTCAAGCTTAATCATGTGTTTCACTTGGATTTGAAGCTAAACCTTCTACAACGCATTGATTTGAAGCTAAATTATGTGTTTCGCTTGGATTTGAAGCTAAATCTTCTACATCGCATTGATTAGCAGCTAAAGCATGTGTTTCGCATGGAGTTGAAGCTAAACCTTCTACATAGAATTGTTTAGGAGCTTAGTCGTGTGTTTTGCATGGGTTTGGAGCTAACTCGTTTGTTTCCCCTGCATTTATAGCTTTATCACTTATATCGCAAGTATCTGGTGCTAAATCATTTGTTTCGCATGGATTTGAAGCTACACCTTCTACATCGCATTTATTTGCAGCTAAATCATGTGTTTCGCTTGGATTTGAAGCTAAACCTTCTACATCGCATTGATTTGAAGCTAAATCATGTGTGTCGCTTGTATTTGAAGCTAACTCGATTGTTTCGTCTGCATTGGAATCTATATCACTTATATTGCAAGTATCTGAAGCTATATCTTTGTGTCGCATGGATTTGAAGCTAAATCTTCTACTTCGCATTGATTTAAAGCTAAGTCGTGTGTATCGCTTGGATTTTGATTCTAACTCGTTTGATTCGTCTGCATTTGAAGCAATGTCATGTATATCGCAACTATCTGATGCTGAATCATTTGTTTCGCATGGATGTGAAGCTACACCATCTACATCGCATTGATAGGCAGCTAAATCAAGTGTTTCGCATGTATTTGGAGCTAACTGATTTGTTTCTCCAGCATTTGAAGCTATATCACTTATACCGCAAGTGCTTGTAGCTAAATCATTTGTTTCGCATGGACTTGAAGCTAAACCTTCTACATCGCATTGATTTGCAGCTAAATCATGTGTTTCGAATGGACTTGAAGCTAACTCGTTTGTTTCTCCAGCATTTGAAGCTATATCACTTATATCGCATGTATCTGATACTAAATCATTTGTGTCGCATGGATTTGAAGCTGAACCTTCTACGTCGCATTGATTAGAAACTAAATCACGTGCTTCGCTTGGATTTGAATTTAACTCGTCTGCATTTGAAGCTATGTCACTTACATCGCAAGTATCTGAAACTAAATGATTTGTGTCGCATGGATTTGAAGCTGACTCGTTTGTTTCTCCTGCATTTGAAGCTATATAACTTATATTGCATGTATCTGATACTAAATCATTTGTGTCGCATGGATTTGAAGCTAACCCTTCTTCATCACATTGATTTGAAGCTAAATCATGTGTTTCGCATGGAGTTGAAGCCAACTCGTTTGTTTCGTCCGCATTTGAAGCTATATCACTTATATCGCATGTATCTGTACCTAAATCATTTGTTTCGCTTGGATTTGTAGCTAAACCTTCTACATCGCATTGATTTGCAGTTAAATCATGTGTCTCACTTGAATTTGAAGCTAACTCGTTAGTTTTGCTGCATTTGAAGCTATATCACCTACATCCCAAGTGTTTGAAGCTCAATCATTTGCTTCGTAATGATTTGAAGCTAATCCTTCTACATCGCATTGATTTCAAGCTTAATCATGTGTTTCACTTGGATTTGAAGCTAAACCTTATACATCGCATTGATTTGCTGCTAAATCATGTGTTTCGCATGGATTTGAAGCGTCTGCATTTGAAGCTATATCACATATATGCCAAGTGTTTGAAGCTAAATCATTTGTTTCGCATGGATTTGAAGCTAAAGTTTCTACATCGCATAGATTTGAAGCTAAATCATGTGTATCGCATGGAAGTTAAAACTATCTCGTTTGATTCGTCTGCATTTGAAGCTATATCACTTATATTGCAAATATCTGAAGCTAAATCATTTGTGTCGCATGGATTTGATGCTAAACCTTCTATATAGCATTGATTTGAAGCTTAATCATGTGTTTTGCATGGATTTGAAGCTAACTCGTTTGTTTCCCCTGCACTGGAAGATATATCACTTATATCACAAGTATCTGATGCTAAATCATTTGTTTCGCATGGATTTGAAGCTAAACCTTCTACATCGCATTGATTTTCAGCTAAATCATGTGTTTCGCATGGATTTGAAGGTACTTCTTCTACTTCGAATTGATTTGAAGCTAAATCATGCCTTTCGCATGGATTTGAAGCTAAGTCTTCTACTTCGCATTATTTGTATCTGAATCATGTGTTTCGCATGGATTTGAAGCTAACTCGTTTGTTTCGCCTGCATTTCAAGCTAAATCATGTATATCTCAAGTATTTGAAGCTAAACCATTTGTTTCGCTTGGATTTGAAGGTACTCCTTCTACTTCGCATTGATTTTAAGCTAAATCATGTGTTTCGCATGGATTTGAAGCTAACTCGTTTGTTTGGCATACAGTTGAAGCTAAATCGTGTATATCACAAGAATTTGAAGCTAAACCTTTCTGATTCCCATGGATTTGAAGCTAAGCCTTCTCCTTCGCATTGATTTGAAGCTAAATCATTCGTGTCGCATGGATTTGAAGCTAACTCGTTTGTTTCGCATGCAGTTGAAGCTGAATCATGCATATCACAAGTATTTGAAGCTAAACCATTTGATTCGCATGGATTTGAAGCTAAGCCTTCTACTTCGCAATGATTTGAAGATAAATCATGTGTTCCGCATGGATTTGAAGCTAACTCGTTTGTTTGGCATGCAGTTGAAGCTAAATCATGTTTAAAACAAGTATTTGAAGCTAAGCTATCGTTTCGCTTGGATTTGAAACTAAGCCGTCTACTTCGCATTGATTTGAAGCTAAATCTTATCTTTCGCTTGGATTTGAAGCTGAATCATGTGTTTCGCTTGAATTTGAAGATAGGACGTTTGTTTCGCACGCAGTTGAACCTAAATCATGTATAAAACAAGTATTTGAAGCTAAACTATTCGTTTCTAATGGATTTGAAACTAAGCCTTCTACTTCGCATTGATTTGAAGCTAAATCTTATCTTTCGCTTGGATTTGAAGCTGAATCATGTGTTTCGCTTGAATTTGAAGATAGGACGTTTGTTACGCATGCAGTTGAAGCTAAATCATGTATATCACAAGTATTTGAAGCTAAACCATTTGTTTCGTATGGATTTGAAGGTACTCCTTCTACTTTGAATTGATTTGAAGCTAAATCACGTGTTCCGCTTGGATTTGAAGCTAAACCTTCTACATCGCATTGATTTGACGCTAAATCATGTGTTTCTCTTGGATTTGAATCTATCTCGTTTCTTTCGTCTCCATTTGAAGCTATATTACTTATATCGCAAGTATCTGCACCTAAATCTTTTGTTTCTCATGGACTTCAAGATAAGCCTTCCACCTCGTATTGATTTGAAGCTAAATCATGTGTTTCGCATGGATTTGAAGCTAAGCCTTCTACTTCGTATCGATTTTAAGTTAAATGAAAATGTATCGCATGGATTTTGAAGCTAACTCGTTTGATTCGTCTGCATTTGAAGCTATATCACTTATATCCCAATTGTTTGAAGCTGAATCATTTGTTTCGCATGGATTTGAAGCTAAAACTTCTACATCGCATTTATTTGCGGCTAAATCATGTGTTTCGCTTGTATTTGAAGCTAGCTCGTTTGTTTCGTCTGCATTGGAAGCTATATCACTTATATCGCAAGTGTTTGAAGCTCAATCATTTGCTTCGCAAGGATTTGAAGCTAATCCTTCTACATCTCATTGATTTCAAGCTTAATCATGTGTTTCACTTGGATTTGAAGCTAAACCTTCTACAACGCATTGATTATAAGCTAAATTATGTGTTTCGCTTGGATTTGAAGCTAAATCTTCTACATCGCATTGATTAGCAGCTAAAGCATGTGTTTCGCATGGAGTTGAAGCTAAACCTTCTACATAGAATTGTTTAGGAGCTTAGTCGTGTGTTTTGCATGGGTTTGAAGCTAACTCGTTTGTTTCCCCTGCATTTATAGCTGTATCACTTATATCGCAAGTATCTGGTGCTAAATCATTTGTTTCGCATGGATTTGAAGCTACACCTTCTACATCGCATTTATTTGCAGCTAAATCATGTGTTTCGCTTGGATTTGAAGCTAAACCTTCTACATCGCATTGATTTGAAGCTAAATCATGTGTGTCGCTTGTATTTGAAGCTAACTCGATTGTTTCGTCTGCATTGGAAGGTATATCACTTATATTGCAAGTATCTGAAGCTATATCTTTGTGTCGCATGGATTTGAAGCTAAATCTTCTACTTCGCATTGATTTAAAGCTAAGTCGTGTGTATCGCTTGGATTTTGATTCTAAATCGTTTGATTCGTCTGCATTTGAAGCAATGTCATGTATATCGCAACTATCTGATGCTGAATCATTTGTTTCGCATGGATGTGAAGCTACACCATCTACATCGCATTGATAGGCAGCTAAATCAAGTGTTTCGCATGTATTTGGAGCTAACTGATTTGTTTCTCCAGCATTTGAAGCTATATCACTTATACCGCAAGTGCTTGTAGCTAAATCATTTGTTTCGCATGGACTTGAAGCTAAACCTTCTACATCGCATTGATTTGCAGCTAAATCATGTGTTTCGAATGGACTTGAAGCTAACTCGTTTGTTTCTCCTGCATTTGAAGCTATATCACTTATATCGCATGTATCTGATACTAAATCATTTGTGTCGCATGGATTTGAAGCTGAACCTTCTACGTCGCATTGATTAGAAACTAAATCACGTGCTTCGCTTGGATTTGAATTTAACTCGTCTGCATTTGAAGCTATGTCACTTACATCGCAAGTATCTGAAACTAAATGATTTGTGTCGCATGGATTTGAAGCTGACTCGTTTGCTTCTCCTGCATTTGAAGCTATATAACTTATATTGCATGTATCTGACACTAAATCATTTGTGTCGCATGGATTTGAAGCTAACCCTTCTTCATCACATTGATTTGAAGCTAAATCATCTGTTTCGCATGGAGTTCAAGCCAACTCGTTTGTTTCGTCCGCATTTGAAGCTATATCACTTATATCGCATGTATCTGAACCTAAATCATTTGTTTCGCTTGGATTTGTAGCTAAACCTTCTACATCGCATTGATTTGCAGTTAAATCATGTGTCTCACTTGAATTTGAAGCTAACTCGTTAGTTTTGCTGCATTTGAAGCTATATCACCTACATCCCAAGTGTTTGAAGCTCAATCATTTGCTTCGTAATGATTTGAAGCTAATCCTTCTACATCGCATTGATTTCAAGCTTAATCATGTGTTTCACTTGGATTTGAAGCTAAACCTTATACATCGCATTGATTTGCTGCTAAATCATGTGTTTCGCATGGATTTGAAGCGTCTGCATTTGAAGCTATATCACATATATGCCAAGTGTTTGAAGCTAAATCATTTGTTTCGCATGGATTTGAAGCTAAAGTTTCTACATCGCATAGATTTGAAGCTAAATCATGTGTATCGCATGGAAGTTAAAACTATCTCGTTTGATTCGTCTGCATTTGAAGCTATATCACTTATATTGCAAATATCTGAAGCTAAATCATTTGTGTCGCATGGATTTGATGCTAAACCTTCTATATAGCATTGATTTGAAGCTTAATCATGTGTTTTGCATGGATTTGAAGCTAACTCGTTTGTTTCTCCTGCACTGGAAGATATATCACTTATATCACAAGTATCTGATGCTAAATCATTTGTTTCGCATGGATTTGAAGCTAAACCTTCTACATCGCATTGATTTTCAGCTAAATCATGTGTTTCGCATGGATTTGAAGGTACTTCTTCTACTTCGAATTGATTTGAAGCTAAATCATGTCTTTCGCATGGATTTGAAGCTAAGTCTTCTACTTCGCATTATTTGTATCTGAATCATGTGTTTCGCATGGATTTGAAGCTAACTCGTTTGTTTCGCCTGCATTTCAAGCTAAATCATGTATATCTCAAGTATTTGAAGCTAAGCCATTTGTTTCGCTTGGATTTGAAGGTACTCCTTCTACTTCGCATTGATTTTAAGCTAAATCATGTGTTTCGCATGGATTTGAAGCTAACTCGTTTGTTTCGCATGCAGTTGAAGCTGAATCATGCATATCACAAGTATTTGAAGCTAAACCATTTGATTCGCATGGATTTGAAGCTAAGCCTTCTACTTCGCAATGATTTGAAGATAAATCATGTGTTCCGCATGGATTTGAAGCTAACTCGTTTGTTTGGCATGCAGTTGAAGCTAAATCATGTTTAAAACAAGTATTTGAAGCTAAGCTATCGTTTCGCTTGGATTTGAAACTAAGCCGTCTACTTCGCATTGATTTGAAGCTAAATCTTATCTTTCGCTTGGATTTGAAGCTGAATCATGTGTTTCGCTTGAATTTGAAGATAGGACGTTTGTTTCGCACGCAGTTGAACCTAAATCATGTATAAAACAAGTATTTGAAGCTAAACTATTCGTTTCTAATGGATTTGAAACTAAGCCTTCTACTTCGCATTGATTTGAAGCTAAATCTTATCTTTCGCTTGGATTTGAAGCTGAATCATGTGTTTCGCTTGAATTTGAAGATAGGACGTTTGTTACGCATGCAGTTGAAGCTAAATCATGTATATCACAAGTATTTGAAGCTAAACCATTTGTTTCGTATGGATTTGAAGGTACTCCTTCTACTTTGAATTGATTTGAAGCTAAATCACGTGTTCCGCTTGGATTTGAAGCTAAACCTTCTACATCGCATTGATTTGACGCTAAATCATGTGTTTCTCTTGGATTTGAATCTATCTCGTTTCTTTCGTCTCCATTTGAAGCTATATTACTTATATCGCAAGTATCTGCACCTAAATCTTTTGTTTCTCATGGACTTCAAGATAAGCCTTCCACCTCGTATTGATTTGAAGCTAAATCATGTGTTTCGCATGGATTTGAAGCTAAGCCTTCTACTTCGTATCGATTTTAAGTTAAATGAAAATGTATCGCATGGATTTTGAAGCTAACTCGTTTGATTCGTCTGCATTTGAAGCTATATCACTTATATCCCAATTGTTTGAAGCTGAATCATTTGTTTCGCATGGATTTGAAGCTAAAACTTCTACATCGCATTTATTTGCGGCTAAATCATGTGTTTCGCTTGTATTTGAAGCTAGCTCGTTTGTTTCGTCTGCATTGGAAGCTATATCACTTATATCGCAAGTGTTTGAAGCTCAATCATTTGCTTCGCAAGGATTTGAAGCTAATCCTTCTACATCTCATTGATTTCAAGCTTAATCATGTGTTTCACTTGGATTTGAAGCTAAACCTTCTACAACGCATTGATTATAAGCTAAATTATGTGTTTCGCTTGGATTTGAAGCTAAATCTTCTACATCGCATTGATTAGCAGCTAAAGCATGTGTTTCGCATGGAGTTGAAGCTAAACCTTCTACATAGAATTGTTTAGGAGCTTAGTCGTGTGTTTTGCATGGGTTTGAAGCTAACTCGTTTGTTTCCCCTGCATTTATAGCTGTATCACTTATATCGCAAGTATCTGGTGCTAAATCATTTGTTTCGCATGGATTTGAAGCTACACCTTCTACATCGCATTTATTTGCAGCTAAATCATGTGTTTCGCTTGGATTTGAAGCTAAACCTTCTACATCGCATTGATTTGAAGCTAAATCATGTGTGTCGCTTGTATTTGAAGCTAACTCGATTGTTTCGTCTGCATTGGAAGGTATATCACTTATATTGCAAGTATCTGAAGCTATATCTTTGTGTCGCATGGATTTGAAGCTAAATCTTCTACTTCGCATTGATTTAAAGCTAAGTCGTGTGTATCGCTTGGATTTTGATTCTAAATCGTTTGATTCGTCTGCATTTGAAGCAATGTCATGTATATCGCAACTATCTGATGCTGAATCATTTGTTTCGCATGGATGTGAAGCTACACCATCTACATCGCATTGATAGGCAGCTAAATCAAGTGTTTCGCATGTATTTGGAGCTAACTGATTTGTTTCTCCAGCATTTGAAGCTATATCACTTATACCGCAAGTGCTTGTAGCTAAATCATTTGTTTCGCATGGACTTGAAGCTAAACCTTCTACATCGCATTGATTTGCAGCTAAATCATGTGTTTCGAATGGACTTGAAGCTAACTCGTTTGTTTCTCCTGCATTTGAAGCTATATCACTTATATCGCATGTATCTGATACTAAATCATTTGTGTCGCATGGATTTGAAGCTGAACCTTCTACGTCGCATTGATTAGAAACTAAATCACGTGCTTCGCTTGGATTTGAATTTAACTCGTCTGCATTTGAAGCTATGTCACTTACATCGCAAGTATCTGAAACTAAATGATTTGTGTCGCATGGATTTGAAGCTGACTCGTTTGTTTCTCCTGCATTTGAAGCTATATAACTTATATTGCATGTATCTGACACTAAATCATTTGTGTCGCATGGATTTGAAGCTAACCCTTCTTCATCACATTGATTTGAAGCTAAATCATGTGTTTCGCATGGAGTTGAAGCCAACTCGTTTGTTTCGTCCGCATTTGAAGCTATATCACTTATATCGCATGTATCTGTACCTAAATCATTTGTTTCGCTTGGATTTGTAGCTAAACCTTCTACATCGCATTGATTTGCAGTTAAATCATGTGTCTCACTTGAATTTGAAGCTAACTCGTTAGTTTTGCTGCATTTGAAGCTATATCACCTACATCCCAAGTGTTTGAAGCTCAATCATTTGCTTCGTAATGATTTGAAGCTAATCCTTCTACATCGCATTGATTTCAAGCTTAATCATGTGTTTCACTTGGATTTGAAGCTAAACCTTATACATCGCATTGATTTGCTGCTAAATCATGTGTTTCGCATGGATTTGAAGCGTCTGCATTTGAAGCTATATCACATATATGCCAAGTGTTTGAAGCTAAATCATTTGTTTCGCATGGATTTGAAGCTAAAGTTTCTACATCGCATAGATTTGAAGCTAAATCATGTGTATCGCATGGAAGTTAAAACTATCTCGTTTGATTCGTCTGCATTTGAAGCTATATCACTTATATTGCAAATATCTGAAGCTAAATCATTTGTGTCGCATGGATTTGATGCTAAACCTTCTATATAGCATTGATTTGAAGCTTAATCATGTGTTTTGCATGGATTTGAAGCTAACTCGTTTGTTTCTCCTGCACTGGAAGATATATCACTTATATCACAAGTATCTGATGCTAAATCATTTGTTTCGCATGGATTTGAAGCTAAACCTTCTACATCGCATTGATTTTCAGCTAAATCATGTGTTTCGCATGGATTTGAAGGTACTTCTTCTACTTCGAATTGATTTGAAGCTAAATCATGTCTTTCGCATGGATTTGAAGCTAAGTCTTCTACTTCGCATTATTTGTATCTGAATCATGTGTTTCGCATGGATTTGAAGCTAACTCGTTTGTTTCGCCTGCATTTCAAGCTAAATCATGTATATCTCAAGTATTTGAAGCTAAACCATTTGTTTCGCTTGGATTTGAAGGTACTCCTTCTACTTCGCATTGATTTTAAGCTAAATCATGTGTTTCGCATGGATTTGAAGCTAACTCGTTTGTTTGGCATACAGTTGAAGCTAAATCGTGTATATCACAAGAATTTGAAGCTAAACCTTTCTGATTCCCATGGATTTGAAGCTAAGCCTTCTCCTTCGCATTGATTTGAAGCTAAATCATTCGTGTCGCATGGATTTGAAGCTAACTCGTTTGTTTCGCATGCAGTTGAAGCTGAATCATGCATATCACAAGTATTTGAAGCTAAACCATTTGATTCGCATGGATTTGAAGCTAAGCCTTCTACTTCGCAATGATTTGAAGATAAATCATGTGTTCCGCATGGATTTGAAGCTAACTCGTTTGTTTGGCATGCAGTTGAAGCTAAATCATGTTTAAAACAAGTATTTGAAGCTAAGCTATCGTTTCGCTTGGATTTGAAACTGAGCCGTCTACTTCGCATTGATTTGAAGCTAAATCTTATCTTTCGCTTGGATTTGAAGCTGAATCATGTGTTTCGCTTGAATTTGAAGATAGGACGTTTGTTTCGCACGCAGTTGAACCTAAATCATGTATAAAACAAGTATTTGAAGCTAAACTATTCGTTTCTAATGGATTTGAAACTAAGCCTTCTACTTCGCATTGATTTGAAGCTAAATCTTATCTTTCGCTTGGATTTGAAGCTGAATCATGTGTTTCGCTTGAATTTGAAGATAGGACGTTTGTTACGCATGCAGTTGAAGCTAAATCATGTATATCACAAGTATTTGAAGCTAAACCATTTGTTTCGTATGGATTTGAAGGTACTCCTTCTACTTTGAATTGATTTGAAGCTAAATCACGTGTTCCGCTTGGATTTGAAGCTAAACCTTCTACATCGCATTGATTTGACGCTAAATCATGTGTTTCTCTTGGATTTGAATCTATCTCGTTTCTTTCGTCTCCATTTGAAGCTATATTACTTATATCGCAAGTATCTGAACCTAAATCTTTTGTTTCTCATGGACTTCAAGATAAGCCTTCCACCTCGTATTGATTTGAAGCTAAATCATGTGTTTCGCATGGATTTGAAGCTAAGCCTTCTACTTCGTATCGATTTTAAGTTAAATGAAAATGTATCGCATGGATTTTGAAGCTAACTCGTTTGATTCGTCTGCATTTGAAGCTATATCACTTATATCCCAATTGTTTGAAGCTGAATCATTTGTTTCGCATGGATTTGAAGCTAAAACTTCTACATCGCATTTATTTGCGGCTAAATCATGTGTTTCGCTTGTATTTGAAGCTAGCTCGTTTGTTTCGTCTGCATTGGAAGCTATATCACTTATATCGCAAGTGTTTGAAGCTCAATCATTTGCTTCGCAAGGATTTGAAGCTAATCCTTCTACATCTCATTGATTTCAAGCTTAATCATGTGTTTCACTTGGATTTGAAGCTAAACCTTCTACAACGCATTGATTATAAGCTAAATTATGTGTTTCGCTTGGATTTGAAGCTAAATCTTCTACATCGCATTGATTAGCAGCTAAAGCATGTGTTTCGCATGGAGTTGAAGCTAAACCTTCTACATAGAATTGTTTAGGAGCTTAGTCGTGTGTTTTGCATGGGTTTGAAGCTAACTCGTTTGTTTCCCCTGCATTTATAGCTGTATCACTTATATCGCAAGTATCTGGTGCTAAATCATTTGTTTCGCATGGATTTGAAGCTACACCTTCTACATCGCATTTATTTGCAGCTAAATCATGTGTTTCGCTTGGATTTGAAGCTAAACCTTCTACATCGCATTGATTTGAAGCTAAATCATGTGTGTCGCTTGTATTTGAAGCTAACTCGATTGTTTCGTCTGCATTGGAAGGTATATCACTTATATTGCAAGTATCTGAAGCTATATCTTTGTGTCGCATGGATTTGAAGCTAAATCTTCTACTTCGCATTGATTTAAAGCTAAGTCGTGTGTATCGCTTGGATTTTGATTCTAACTCGTTTGATTCGTCTGCATTTGAAGCAATGTCATGTATATCGCAACTATCTGATGCTGAATCATTTGTTTCGCATGGATGTGAAGCTACACCATCTACATCGCATTGATAGGCAGCTAAATCAAGTGTTTCGCATGTATTTGGAGCTAACTGATTTGTTTCTCCAGCATTTGAAGCTATATCACTTATACCGCAAGTGCTTGTAGCTAAATCATTTGTTTCGCATGGACTTGAAGCTAAACCTTCTACATCGCATTGATTTGCAGCTAAATCATGTGTTTCGAATGGACTTGAAGCTAACTCGTTTGTTTCTCCTGCATTTGAAGCTATATCACTTATATCGCATGTATCTGATACTAAATCATTTGTGTCGCATGGATTTGAAGCTGAACCTTCTACGTCGCATTGATTAGAAACTAAATCACGTGCTTCGCTTGGATTTGAATTTAACTCGTCTGCATTTGAAGCTATGTCACTTACATCGCAAGTATCTGAAACTAAATGATTTGTGTCGCATGGATTTGAAGCTGACTCGTTTGTTTCTCCTGCATTTGAAGCTATATAACTTATATTGCATGTATCTGACACTAAATCATTTGTGTCGCATGGATTTGAAGCTAACCCTTCTTCATCACATTGATTTGAAGCTAAATCATGTGTTTCGCATGGATTTGAAGGTACTTCTTCTACTTCGAATTGATTTGAAGCTAAATCATGTCTTTCGCATGGATTTGAAGCTAAGTCTTCTACTTCGCATTATTTGTATCTGAATCATGTGTTTCGCATGGATTTGAAGCTAACTCGTTTGTTTCGCCTGCATTTCAAGCTAAATCATGTATATCTCAAGTATTTGAAGCTAAACCATTTGTTTCGCTTGGATTTGAAGGTACTCCTTCTACTTCGCATTGATTTTAAGCTAAATCATGTGTTTCGCATGGATTTGAAGCTAACTCGTTTGTTTGGCATACAGTTGAAGCTAAATCGTGTATATCACAAGAATTTGAAGCTAAACCTTTCTGATTCCCATGGATTTGAAGCTAAGCCTTCTCCTTCGCATTGATTTGAAGCTAAATCATTCGTGTCGCATGGATTTGAAGCTAACTCGTTTGTTTCGCATGCAGTTGAAGCTGAATCATGCATATCACAAGTATTTGAAGCTAAACCATTTGATTCGCATGGATTTGAAGCTAAGCCTTCTACTTCGCAATGATTTGAAGATAAATCATGTGTTCCGCATGGATTTGAAGCTAACTCGTTTGTTTGGCATGCAGTTGAAGCTAAATCATGTTTAAAACAAGTATTTGAAGCTAAGCTATCGTTTCGCTTGGATTTGAAACTGAGCCGTCTACTTCGCATTGATTTGAAGCTAAATCTTATCTTTCGCTTGGATTTGAAGCTGAATCATGTGTTTCGCTTGAATTTGAAGATAGGACGTTTGTTTCGCACGCAGTTGAACCTAAATCATGTATAAAACAAGTATTTGAAGCTAAACTATTCGTTTCTAATGGATTTGAAACTAAGCCTTCTACTTCGCATTGATTTGAAGCTAAATCTTATCTTTCGCTTGGATTTGAAGCTGAATCATGTGTTTCGCTTGAATTTGAAGATAGGACGTTTGTTACGCATGCAGTTGAAGCTAAATCATGTATATCACAAGTATTTGAAGCTAAACCATTTGTTTCGTATGGATTTGAAGGTACTCCTTCTACTTTGAATTGATTTGAAGCTAAATCACGTGTTCCGCTTGGATTTGAAGCTAAACCTTCTACATCGCATTGATTTGACGCTAAATCATGTGTTTCTCTTGGATTTGAATCTATCTCGTTTCTTTCGTCTCCATTTGAAGCTATATTACTTATATCGCAAGTATCTGAACCTAAATCTTTTGTTTCTCATGGACTTCAAGATAAGCCTTCCACCTCGTATTGATTTGAAGCTAAATCATGTGTTTCGCATGGATTTGAAGCTAAGCCTTCTACTTCGTATCGATTTTAAGTTAAATGAAAATGTATCGCATGGATTTTGAAGCTAACTCGTTTGATTCGTCTGCATTTGAAGCTATATCACTTATATCCCAATTGTTTGAAGCTGAATCATTTGTTTCGCATGGATTTGAAGCTAAAACTTCTACATCGCATTTATTTGCGGCTAAATCATGTGTTTCGCTTGTATTTGAAGCTAGCTCGTTTGTTTCGTCTGCATTGGAAGCTATATCACTTATATCGCAAGTGTTTGAAGCTCAATCATTTGCTTCGCAAGGATTTGAAGCTAATCCTTCTACATCTCATTGATTTCAAGCTTAATCATGTGTTTCACTTGGATTTGAAGCTAAACCTTCTACAACGCATTGATTTGAAGCTAAATCATGTGTTTCGCTTGGATTTGAAGCAAAATCTTCTACATCGCATTGATTAGCAGCTAAAGCATGTGTTTCGCATGGAGTTGAAGCTAAACCTTCTACATAGAATTGTTTAGGAGCTTAGTCGTGTGTTTTGCATGGGTTTGAAGCTAACTCGTTTGTTTCCCCTGCATTTATAGCTGTATCACTTATATCGCAAATATCTGGTGCTAAATCATTTGTTTCGCATGGATTTGAAGCTACACCTTCTACATCGCATTTATTTGCAGCTAAATCATGTGTTTCGCTTGGATTTGAAGCTAACTCGTTTGTTTCTCCTGCATTTGAAGCTATATCACTTATATCGCGTGTATCTGATACTAAATCATTTGTGTCGCATGGATTTGAAGCTGAACCTTCTACATCGCATTGATTTCAAGCTTAATCATGTGTTTCACTTGGATTTGAAGCTAAACCTTATACATCGCATTGTTTTGCTGCTAAATCATGTGTTTCGCATGGATTTGAAGCGTCTGAATTTGAAGCTATATCACATATATGCCAAGTGTTTGAAGCTAAATCATTTGTTTCGCATGGATTTGAAACTAAACCTTCTAAATCGCATTGATTTGAAGCTACATCATGTGATTCGCTTGGATTTAAAGCTAACTCGTTTGTTTCGTCTGCATTAGAAGCTATGTCACTTATATCGCAAGTATCTGAAGCTAAATCATTGGCTTCGCATGGATTTGAAGCTAAACCTTCTATGTCGCATTGATTTGCTGCTAAATCATGTGTATCGCATGGATTTGAAGCTAATTCGTTTGTTGCACATGCAGTTGAATATAAATAACGTATATCTCAAGTATTTGTAGCTAAACCTTTTGTTTCTCATGGATTTGGAGCTAATCCTTCTACTTCGAATTGATTTGCTGCTAAATCATGTGTTTCGCATGGATTTGTAGCTAACTCGATTGATTCGTCTGCATTTGTAGCTATATCACTTATATCCCAATTGATCGAAGCTAAATCATTTGTTTCGCGTGTATTTGAACCTAAACCTTCTACAGCGCATTGATTTGAAGCTAAATCATGTGATTTGCTTGGATTTGAAGCTAACTCGTTTGTTTCGTCTGCATTTGAAGCTATATCACCTATATCGCTAGTATCTGAAGCTAAATCATTTGTTTCGCATGGATTTGAAGCTAAACCTTCTACATCGCATTGATTTGCTGCTAGATCATGTGTTTCGCATGGATTTGAAGCTAAACCCTATACATCGCATGGATTTGAAGCTAAACCTTCTACATCGCATTGATTTGAAGCTAAATCACGTGTTTCGCTTGGATACGAAGCTAACCCGTTTGTTTCTCCTGCATTTGAAGCTATATCACTTATATCGCATGTATATGATGCTAAATCATTTATGTCGCTTTGCTTAGAAGCTAAGCCTTCTACTTCGCATCGATTTGAAGCTTAATCATGTGTTTTGCATGGATTTGAAGCTAACTCGTTTGTTTCGCCTGCATTTGATGCTATGTCACTTATATCGCAAGTATTTGAAGCTAAATCATTGGTTTCGCATGGATTTGAAGCTAATCCTTCTACATCGCATCGATTTGCAGCTAAATCACGTGTTTCGCATGGATTTGAAGGTAAATCGTTTGATTCGTCTGCATTTGAAGCTATATCACTTACATGCCAAGTGTTTGAAGCTAAATCATTTGTTTCGCATGGATTAGAAGCTAAACCTTCTACATCGCATTGATTTGAAGCTAAATCATGTGTTTCGCATGGATTTGAAGCTAACTCGATCGTTTCGCCTGCATTTGAAGCTATATCACTTATATCGCAAGTATCTGAACCTAAATCATTTGTGTCGCATGGATTTGTAGCTAAACCTTCTACATCGCATCGATTTGCAGCTAAATCACGTGTTTCGCATGGATTTGAAGGTAAATCGTTTGATTCGTCTGAATTTGAAGCTATATCACTTATATGCCAAGTGTTTGAAGCTAAATCATTTGTTTCGCATGGATTTGAAGCTAAACCTTCTACATCTCATTGATTTGAAGCTAAATGATGTGTTTCGCTTGTATTTGAAGCTAGCTCGTTTGTTTCGTCTGCATTGGAAGCTATATCACTTATATCGCAAGTGTTTGAAGCTCAATAATTTGTCTCTCATGGATTTCAAGCTAAACCTTCTGCATCGCATTGATTTGCAGCTAAATCATGTGTTTTTCATGGATTTGATGCTAACTCGTTTGTTTCCCCTGCATTTGAAGCTATATCACTTATATCACAAGTATCTGAAGCTAAATCACTTGTTTCTCATGGATTTCAAGATAAGCCTTCTACCTCGCATTGATTTGAAGCTAAATCATGTGTATCGCATGGATTTTGAAGCTAACTCGTTAGTTTCGCCTGCATTTGAAGCTATATAACTTATATCTCAAGTATCTGAATCTAAATCATTTTTTTCGCATGGATTTGAAGCTAAACCTTCGACGTAGCATTGATTTGCAGCTAAATCACGTGTTTCGCATGGATTTGAAGGTAAATCGTTTGATTCGTCTGCATTTGAAGCTATATCACTTATATCCCAAGCGTTTGAAACTAAATCATTTGTTTTGCATGGATTTGAAGCTTAATCTTCTACATCGCATGGATTTGCAGCTAAATCATGTGTTTCGCATGGATTTGAATGCTGACTCGTTAATTTCGCCTGCATTTGAAGCTATATCACTTATATCTCAAGTGTTTGAAGCAAAATCATTTGTTTCGCATGGTTTTGAAGCTAAAACTTCTACACCGCATTGATTTGCAGTTAAATCATGTGTATCACTTGGATTTGAAGCTAACTCGTTAGTTTTGCTGCATTTGAAGCTATATCACCTATATCCCAAGTGTTTGAAGCTCAATCATATGCTTCGCAAGGATTTGAAGCTAATCCTTCTACATCTCATTGATTTCAAGCTTAATCATGTGTTTCACTTGTATTTGAAGCTAGCTCGTTTGTTTCGTCTGCATTGGAAGCTATATCACTTATATCGCAAGTGTTTGAAGCTCAATAATTTGTCTCTCATGGATTTCAAGCTAAACCTTCTGCATCGCATTGATTTGCTGCTAAATCATGTGTTTTTCATGGATTTGATGCTAACTCGTTTGTTTCCCCTGAATTTGAAGCTATATCACTTATATCACAAGTATCTGAAGCTAAATCACTTGTTTCTCATGGATTTCAAGATAAGCCTTCTACCTCGCATTGATTTGAAGCTAAATCATGTGTATCGCATGGATTTTGAAGCTAACTCGTTAGTTTCGCCTGCATTTGAAGCTATATAACTTATATCTCAAGTATCTGAATCTAAATCATTTTTTTCGCATGGATTTGAAGCTAAACCTTCGACGTAGCATTGATTTGAAGCTTAATCATGTGTTTTGTATGGATTTGAAGCTAACTCGTTTGTTGCCCCTGCATTTGAAGCTATATCACTTATATCCCAAGCGTTTGAAACTAAATCATTTGTTTTGCATGGATTTGAAGCTTAATCTTCTACATCGCATGGATTTGCAGCTAAATCATGTGTTTCGCATGGATTTGAATGCTGACTCGTTAATTTCGCCTGCATTTGAAGCTATATCACTTATATCGCAAGTGTTTGAAGCTCAATAATTTGTCTCGCATGGATTTCAAGCTAAACCCTCTACATCGCATTGATTTGAAGCTAAATCATGTGTTCCGCTTGGATTTGAAGCTAAACATTCTACATCCCATTGATTTGCAGCTAGATCATGGGTTTCACATTGATTTGAAGCTAATTCGTTTGTTGCGCATGCAGTTGAATCTAAATAACGTATATCACAAGTATTTGTAGCTAAACAATTTATTTCGCATGGATTTGAAGCTAAACATTCTACATCGCACTGATTAAATATAAATCATGTGTTTCGCTTGGATATGAAGCTAACTCGTTTGATTCGTCTGCATACGAAGCTATATCACTTATATCGCTAGTATCTGAAGCTAAATCATTTGTTTCGCATGGACTTGAAGCTTATTCTTCTACATCGCATGGATTTGCAGCTAAATCATGTGTTTCGCATGGATTGGAAACTAACTCGTTTGTTTCGCCTACATTTGAAGCTATATTACTTATATCGCAAGTATCTGAACCTAAATCATTTGTTTCGCATGGATTTGTAGCTAAGCCATCTACTCCGTATCGATTTGATGCTAAATGATATGTATCGCATGGATTTTGAAGCTATCTCGTTTGATTCGTCCGCATTTGAAGCTATATCACTTATATCCCAAGTGTTTGAAGCTAAATCATTTATTTCGCTTGGATTTGAAGCTAAACCTTCTACATCGCATTGATTTGAAGCAAAATCATGTGTTTTGCTTGGATTTGAAGCTAAACCTTCTAAATCACATTGATTTGAATCTAAATCATGTGATACGCTTGGATTTGAAGCTAACTCGTGTGTTTCGTCTGCATTTGAAGCTATATCACTTATATCCCAAGTGTTTGAAGCTAAATCGTTTGTTTCGTATGGATTTGAAGCTAAACCTTCTACATCGCATTAATTTTAACTAAATCATGTGTTTCGCATGGAATTGAAGCTAACTGGTTTGTTTCGTCTGCATTTGAAGCTATGTCACTTGTATCGTAAGTATCTGAAGCTAAATCATTGGTTTCGCATGGATTTGAAGCTAAACCATCTACATCGCATTGATTTGCAGATAAATCATGTGTTTCGCATGGATTTGAAGCTAATTCGTTTGTTGCACATGCAGTTGAATATAAATAACGTATATCACAAGTATTTGTAGCTAAACCTTTTGTTTCGCATGGATTTGGAGCTAATCCTTCTACTTCGAATTGATTTGAAGCTTAATCATTTGTTTCGCATGGATTTGAAGCTAACTCGTTTGTTTCGCATGCAGTTGAAGCTATATCACTTATGTCGCAACTATCTGATGTTAAATCATTTGTATCGCATGGATTTGAAGCTAAACCATCTACATCGCATTGATTTGCAGATAAATCATGTGTTTCGCATGGATTTGAAGCTAATTCGTTTGTTGCACATGCAGTTGAATATAAATAACGTATATCTCAAGTATTTGTAGCTAAACCTTTTGTTTCTCATGGATTTGGAGCTAATCCTTCTACTTCGAATTGATTTGCTGCTAAATCATGTGTTTCGCATGGATTTGTAGCTAACTCGATTGATTCGTCTGCATTTGTAGCTATATCACTTATATCCCAATTGATCGAAGCTAAATCATTTGTTTCGCGTGGATTTGAACCTAAACCTTCTACAACGCATTGATTTGAAGCTAAATCATGTGATTTGCTTGGATTTGAAGCTAACTCGTTTGTTTCGTCTGCATTTGAAGCTATATCACCTATATCGCTAGTATCTGAAGCTAAATCATTTGTTTCGCATGGATTTGAAGCTAAACCTTCTACATCGCATTGATTTGAAGCTAAATCACGTGTTTCGCTTGGATACGAAGCTAACCCGTTTGTTTTTCCTGCATTTGAAGCTATATCACTTATATCGCATGTATATGATGCTAAATCATTTATGTCGCTTTGCTTAGAAGCTAAGCCTTCTACTTCGCATCAATTTGAAGCTTAATCATGTGTTTTGCATGGATTTGAAGCTAACTCGTTTGTTTCGCCTGCATTTGATGCTATGTCACTTATATCGCAAGTATTTGAAGCTAAATCATTGGTTTCGCATGGATTTGAAGCTAATCCTTCTACATCCCATTGATTTGATGCTAAATCGTGGGTTTCACATGGATTTGAAGCTAATTCGTTTGATGCGAATGCAGTTGAATCTAAATAACGTATATCACAAGTATTTGTAGCTAAACCATTTATTTCGCATGGATTAGAAGCTAAACATTCTACATCGCATCGATTTGCTGCTAAATCATGTGTTTCGCATGGATTTGATGCTAACTCATTTGTTTCGCATGCAGTTGGAGCAAAATCATGTATATCACAAGTACTTGAAGCTAAACCTTTCTGATTCGCATGGATTTGAAGCTAAGCCTTCAACTTCGCATTGACTTGAAGCTAAATAATGTGTTTCGCTTGGATTCGAATCTAACTCGTTTGTTTCGCATGCAGTTGAAGCTACATCATGTATATCACAGGTATTTGAAGCTAAACCATTTGTTTCGCATGGATTCGAAGACATGCCTTCTACTTAGCATCGATATGAAGCTACATCATGTTTCGCATGGATTTGAAGCTAATTCGTTTGTTTCGCATGCAGTTGAAGCTAAATCATGTATATCACAAATATTTGAAGCTGAACCATTTGCTTCGCATGAATATTATGCTAAACCATGTGTTTCGAATGAATTTGATGCTAAATCATGTGTTTCGGATGGATTTGATGATAAAACTCGTTTGTGTCGCCTGCATTTCAAGCTAAATCATGTATATCACAAGTATTTGTATCGAAACCATTTGTTTCGCATGGATTCGAAGATCAGCCTCCTACTTCGCATTGATTTGAAGCTAAATCATATGTTTCGCATGGATTTGAAGCTAATTCGTTTGTCTCGCAAGCTGTTGAGTCTAAATCATGTATATCACAAGTATTTGATGCTCACCAATTTGTTTCGCATAGATTTGAAGCTAAGCCTTCTACTTCGCATTGATATGAACCTAAATCACGTTTTTCTCTTGGATTTGAAGCTAACTCGTTTGTTTCGCATGCAGTTGAAGCTACATCATGTATATCACAGGTATTTGAAGCTATACCATTTGTTTCGCATGGATTCGAAGACATGCCTTCTACTTAGCATCGATATGAAGCTACATCATGTTTCGCATGGATTTGAAGCTAATTCGTTTGTTTCGCATGCAGTTGAAGCTAAATCATGTATATCACAAATATTTGAAGCTGAACCATTTGCTTCGCATGAATATTATGCTAAACCATGTGTTTCGAATGAATTTGATGCTAAATCATGTGTTTCGGATGGATTTGATGATAAAACTCGTTTGTGTCGCCTGCATTTCAAGCTAAATCATGTATATCACAAGTATTTGTATCGAAACCATTTGTTTCGCATGGATTCGAAGATCAGCCTCCTACTTCTCATTGATTTGAAGCGAAATCATATGTTTCGCATGGATTTGAAGCTAATTCGTTTGTATCGCCTGCATTTGAAGCTAAATCATGTATATCACAAGTATTTGAAGCTAAGCCATTTGTTCCGCATGGATACGAAGATAAGCCCTATACTTCGCATTGATTTGAAGCTAAATCATGTGTTTCGTCTGGATTTGAAGCTAAGCCTTCTACTTCGCTTTGATTTGAAGCTAAATCATGTGTTTCGTATGGATTTAGAGCTAACACATTTGTTTCGCACGAAGTTGAAGCCAAATCATGTATAACACAAATATTTGAAGTTAAACCATTTCATTCGCATGGATTTGAAGCTAACCCTCCTAGTTCGCATTGATTTGGAGCTTAATCATCTGTTTCGCATGGATTTGAAGCTAACTCGTTTGTCTCGCATGCTGTTGAAGCTAAATCATGTATATCACAAGTATTTGATGCTGACCAATTTGTTTCGCATGGTTTCGAAGATCAGCCTTCTACTTCGCATTGATTTGAAGCTAAATCATGTATTTCGCATGGATTTGAATCTAGCTCATTTGTTTTGCATGCAGTTGAAGCAATGTCATGTATAAAACAAGTATTTGATGCTGACCCATTTGTTTCGCATGCATTGGAAGATCAGCCTTCTACTTCGCATTGATTTGAAGTTAAAGCATGTGTTTCGCATGGATTTGAAGCTAACTAGTTTGTTTCGCATGCAGTTGAAGCTAAATCATGTATATCACAGGTATTTGAAGCTAAACCGTTTGTTTCGCATGGATTCGAAGTTAATCCTTCTACTTCGCATGGATTTGAAGCTAAATCATGTGTTTCGAATGAATTTGAAGCAAAATCATGTGTTTCGGGTGGATTTGATGATAAAACTCGTTTGTGTCGCCTCCATTTGAAGCTAAATCATGTATATCACAGGTATTTGAAACTGAAACATTTGTTTCGCATTGATTCGAAGATAACCCTTCTACATCGCATTGATTTGAAGCTAACTCGTTTGTTTCGCATGCTGTTGAAGCTAAATCATGTATATCACAAGTATTTGAAGCGAAACCATTTGTTTCGCATGGATTCGAAGATCAGCCTTCTACTTCGCATTGATTTGAAGCTACATAATGTTTCGCATGGATTTGAAGCTAATTCGTTTGTTTTGCATGCAGTTGAATCTAAATCATGTATATCACAAGTATTTGAAGCTGAACCATTTGCTTCCCGTGAATATTATGCTAAACCATGTGTTTCGACTGAATTTGAAGCTAAATCATGTGTTTCGGATGGATTTGATGATAAAACTCGTTTGTGTCGCCTGCATTTGTTGCTAAATCATGTATATCACAAGTATGTGAAGCGAAACCATTTGTTTCGCACGGATTCGAAGATCAGCCTTCTACTTCGTACTGATTTGAAGCTAAATCCTATGTTTCGCATGGATTTGAAGCTAACACGTTTGTATCGCCTGCATTTGAAGCTAAATCATGTATATCACAAGTATTTGAAGCTCAGCCATTTGTTTCGCTTGGATTAGAAGATCAGCCTTCTCCTTCGCATTGATTTGAAGGTAAATCATGTGTTTCGCATGGATTTGAAGCTAAATCATGTGTTTCGCATGGATTTGAGGCTAACTCGTTTGTGTAGCCTGCATTTCAAGCTAAATCATGTATATCACAAGTATTTGAAGCTAAGCCATCTGTTTCGATGTATATCACAAGTATTTGAAGCTAAGCCATTTGTTCCGCATGGATTCGGAGATAAGCCTTCTACTTCGCTTTGATTTGAAGCTAAATCATGTGTTTCGCTTGGATTTGTAGCTAAACCTTCTACATCGTATTGATTTGAAGTAAAATCATGTGTTTCGCATGGATTTGAAACTAATTCGTTTCTTGCGCATGCAGTTGAATCTAAATAACGTGTATCACAAGTATTTGTAGCTAAACCATTTGTTTCGCATGGATTTGAAGCTAAGCCTCCTACTTCGCATTGATATGAACCTAAATCACGTTTTTCTCTTGGATTTGAAGCTAACTCGTTTGTTTCGCATGCAGTTGAAGCTACATCATGTATATCACAGGTATTTGAAGCTAAACCATTTGTTTCGCATGGATTCGAAGACATGCCTTCTACTTAGCATCGATATGAAGCTACATCATGTTTCGCATGGATTTGAAGCTAATTCGTTTGTTTCGCATGCAGTTGAAGCTAAATCATGTATATCACAAATATTTGAAGCTGAACCATTTGCTTCGCATGAATATTATGCTAAACCATGTGTTTCGAATGAATTTGATGCTAAATCATGTGTTTCGGATGGATTTGATGATAAAACTCGTTTGTGTCGCCTGCATTTCAAGCTAAATCATGTATATCACAAGTATTTGTATCGAAACCATTTGTTTCGCATGGATTCGAAGATCAGCCTCCTACTTCGCATTGATTTGAAGCTAAATCATATCTTTCGCATGGATTTGAAGCTAATTCGTTTGTATCGCCTGCATTTGAAGCTAAATCATGTATATCACAAGTATTTGAAGCTAAGCCATTTGTTCCGCATGGATTCGAAGATAAGCCCTATACTTCGCATTGATTTGAAGCTAAATCATGTGTTTCGTCTGGATTTGAAGCTAAGCCTTCTACTTCGCTTTGATTTGAAGCTAAATCATGTGTTTCGCATGGATTTGAAGCTAACTCGTTTGTTCCTCGTGCATTTGAATATATATTACTTATATCGCAAGTATCTGAATTTAAATCATTTGATTCGCATGGATTTGAAGCTAAACCTTCTACATCGCATTGATTTGCAGCTAAATCATTTGATTCGCTTGGATTTGAAGCTAACTCGTTTGCTTCGGCTGCATTTGAAGCTATATCACTTATATCTCAATTGTTTGAAGCTAAATCATTTGTTTCGCATGGATTTGAAGCTAAACCTTCTGCACAGGCATTGATTTTAAGCTAAATCGTGTGTTTTGCATGGATTTGATGCTAACTCGTTAGTTTCGACGGCATTTGAAGCTATATCACTTATATCGCAAGTATCTGAATCTAAATCATTTGTTTCGCATGGATTTGAAGCTAAGCCTTCTATTTCGTACCGATTTGAAGCTAACTGATATGTATCGCATGGATTTTGAAGCTAACTCGTTTGATTCGTCAGCATTTGAAGCTATATCACTTATAGCCCAATTGTTTGAAGCTAAATCATTTGTTTCGCATGGATTTGAAGCTAAACCTTCTGCACAGGCATTGATTTTAAGCTAAATCGTGTGTTTTGCATGGATTTGATGCTAACTCGTTAGTTTCGACGGCATTTGAAGCTATATCACTTATATCGCAAGTATCTGAATCTAAATCATTTGTTTCGCATGGATTTGAAGCTAAGCCTTCTATTTCGTACCGATTTGAAGCTAACTGATATGTATCGCATGGATTTTGAAGCTAACTCGTTTGATTCGTCAGCATTTGAAGCTATATCACTTATATCCCAATTGTTTGAAGCTAAATCATTTGTTTCGCATAGATTTGAATCTAAACCTTCTACATCGCATTTATTTGAAGCTAAATCATGTGATTCGCTTGGATTTGAAGCTTACTCGTTTGCTTCGGCTGCATTTGAAGCTATGTCACATATATCTCAATTTTTTTGAAGCTAAATCAATTGTTTCGCATGGATTTGAAGCTAAACCTTCTGCACAGGCATTGATTTTAAGCTAAATCGTGTGTTTTGCATGGATTTGATGCTAACTCGTTAGTTTCGACGGCATTTGAAGCTATATCACTTATATCGCAAGTATCTGAATCTAAATCATTTGTTTCGCATGGATTTGAAGCTAAGCCTTCTATTTCGTACCGATTTGAAGCTAACTGATATGTATCGCATGGATTTTGAAGCTAACTCGTTTGATTCGTCAGCATTTGAAGCTATATCACTTATAGCCCAATTGTTTGAAGCTAAATCATTTGTGTCGCATGGATTTGAAGCTAAACCTTCTGCACAGGCATTGATTTGAAGCTAAATCATGTGATTCGCTTGGATTTGAAGCCAACTCGTTTGCTTCGGCCGCATTTGAAGCTATATCACTTATATCGCAAGTATCTGAATTTAAATCATTTGATTCGCATGGATTTGAAGCTAAACCTTCTATATCGCATTGATCTTGAGCTAAATCATGTGTTTCGCATGGATTTGAAGCAAACTCGTTTGTTTCGAATGCATTTGAAGCTGTATCACTCATATCGCAAGTATCTGATGCTAAATCATTGGTTTCGCATGGATTTGAAGCTAAACCTACTACATCGCGTTGATTTGCTGCTAAATCATGTGTTTCGGATGGATTTCAAGCTAACTCGTTTGTTTCGTCTGCATTTGAAGCTATATCACTTATATCGCAAGTATCTGAAGCTAAATCATTGGTTTCGCATGGATTTGAAGCTAAGCCTTCTACTTCGTATCGATTTAAAGATAAGTGAAATGTATCGCATGAATTTGAAGCTGACGCGTTTGATTCCTCTGCATTTAAAGCTATATCACTTATATCCCAAGGGTTTGAAGCTAAATCATTTGTTTCGCATGGATTTGAAGCTAAACCTACTACATCGAGTTGATTTGCTGCTAAATCATGTGTTTCGGATGGATTTCAAGCTATCTCGTTCGTTTCGCCTGCATTTGAAGCTATATCAATTATATCGCAAGTATCTGATCCTAAATTATTTGTTTCGGACGGCTTTGAATCTAAGCCTTCAACTTCGCATTGAATTGAAGCTAAATCATGTGTTTCGCATGGATTTGAAGCTAACTCGTTAGTTTCGCCTGAATTTGAAACTAGATCATGTTTATCGCAAGTATCAAAAATTAAGCCATTTGTTTCGTTAGAATATGTAGCTAAACCATGTGTTTCGCATGAATTTCAAGCTAAATCATGTGTTTCGCATGGATTTAATGCTAACTCGTTTGTTTCGCCTGCATTTGAAGCTATATCACTTATATCGCAAGTATCTGAAGCTAAATCATTTGTGTCGCATGGATTTGAAGCTAAACCTTCTACATCGCATTTATTTGGAGCTAAATCGTGTGATTCTCTTGGATATGAAGCTAACTCGTTTGTTTCGTCTGCATTTGAAGCTATATCACTTATATCGCAAGTATCTGAAGCTAAAACATTGGTTTCGCATGGATTTGAAGCTAAGCCTTCTACTTCGTTTCGATTTAAAGCTAAATGAAATGTATCACATGGATTTGTAGCTAACTCGTTTGATTCGTCAGCATTTGAAGCTATATCACTTATATCCCAATTGTTTGAAGCTAAATCATTTGTTTCGCATAGATTTGAATCTAAACCTTCTACATCGCATTTATTTGAAGCTAAATCATGTGATTCGCTTGGATTTGAAGCTTACTCGTTTGCTTCGGCTGCATTTGAAGCTATGTCACATATATCTCAATTTTTTTGAAGCTAAATCAATTGTTTCGCATGGATTTGAAGCTAAACCTTCTGCACAGGCATTGATTTTAAGCTAAATCGTGTGTTTTGCATGGATTTGATGCTAACTCGTTAGTTTCGACGGCATTTGAAGCTATATCACTTATATCGCAAGTATCTGAATCTAAATCATTTGTTTCGCATGGATTTGAAGCTAAGCCTTCTATTTCGTACCGATTTGAAGCTAACTGATATGTATCGCATGGATTTTGAAGCTAACTCGTTTGATTCGTCAGCATTTGAAGCTATATCACTTATATCCCAATTGTTTGAAGCTAAATCATTTGTTTCGCATAGATTTGAATCTAAACCTTCTACATCGCATTTATTTGAAGCTAAATCATGTGATTCGCTTGGATTTGAAGCTTACTCGTTTGCTTCGGCTGCATTTGAAGCTATGTCACATATATCTCAATTTTTTTGAAGCTAAATCAATTGTTTCGCATGGATTTGAAGCTAAACCTTCTGCACAGGCATTGATTTTAAGCTAAATCGTGTGTTTTGCATGGATTTGATGCTAACTCGTTAGTTTCGACGGCATTTGAAGCTATATCACTTATATCGCAAGTATCTGAATCTAAATCATTTGTTTCGCATGGATTTGAAGCTAAGCCTTCTATTTCGTACCGATTTGAAGCTAACTGATATGTATCGCATGGATTTTGAAGCTAACTCGTTTGATTCGTCAGCATTTGAAGCTATATCACTTATAGCCCAATTGTTTGAAGCTAAATCATTTGTGTCGCATGGATTTGAAGCTAAACCTTCTGCACAGGCATTGATTTGAAGCTAAATCATGTGATTCGCTTGGATTTGAAGCCAACTCGTTTGCTTCGGCCGCATTTGAAGCTATATCACTTATGTCGCAAGTATCTGAATTTAAATCATTTGATTCGCATGGATTTGAAGCTAAACCTTCTATATCGCATTGATCTTGAGCTAAATCATGTGTTTCGCATGGATTTGAAGCAAACTCGTTTGTTTCGAATGCATTTGAAGCTATATCACTCATATCGCAAGTATCTGATGCTAAATCATTGGTTTCGCATGGATTTGAAGCTAAACCTACTACATCGCGTTGATTTGCTGCTAAATCATGTGTTTCGGATGGATTTCAAGCTAACTCGTTTGTTTCGTCTGCATTTGAAGCTATATCACTTATATCGCAAGTATCTGAAGCTAAATCATTGGTTTCGCATGGATTTGAAGCTAAGCCTTCTACTTCGTATCGATTTAAAGATAAGTGAAATGTATCGCATGAATTTGAAGCTGACGCGTTTGATTCCTCTGCATTTAAAGCTATATCACTTATATCCCAAGGGTTTGAAGCTAAATCATTTGTTTCGCATGGATTTGAAGCTAAACCTACTACATCGAGTTGATTTGCTGCTAAATCATGTGTTTCGGATGGATTTCAAGCTATCTCGTTCGTTTCGCCTGCATTTGAAGCTATATCAATTATATCGCAAGTATCTGATCCTAAATTATTTGTTTCGGACGGCTTTGAATCTAAGCCTTCAACTTCGCATTGAATTGAAGCTAAATCATGTGTTTCGCATGGATTTGAAGCTAAACCTACTACATCGCGTTGATTTGCTGCTAAATCATGTGTTTCGGATGGATTTCAAGCTAACTCGTTTGTTTCGTCTGCATTTGAAGCTATATCACTTATATCGCAAGTATCTGAAGCTAAATCAGTTGTGTCGCATGGATTTGAAGCTAAACCTTCTACATCGCATTGATTTAAAGCTTAATCATGTGTTTTGCATGGATTTGATGCTAACTCGCCTGTTTCCCCTGCATTTGAAGATATATCAGATATATCGCAAGTATCTGTTGCTAAATCATTTATTTCGCACGGATTTGAATCTAAATCATCTACATAACATGGATTTGCAGCTAAATCATGTGTTTCGCATGGAGTTGAAGCTAACCCGTTAGTTTCGCCTGCATTTGAAGCTATATCACTTATATCGCAAGTATTTGAAGCTAAATCATATGTGTCGTATGGATTTGAAGCAGAACCTTCTACATCGCATTGATTTGAAGCTAAATCATTTTTTTCGCATGGATGTGAAGCTAAACCTTCTACATCGCATTGATTTGCAGCTAAATCATTTGTTTCGCATGGATTTGAATCTAAGCCTTGTCCATCGAATTGATTTGAAGCTAAATCATGTGTTTCGTATGGATTTGAAGCTAAACCATCTACATCGCATTGACTTGAAGCTAAACCTTCTACATTCTATTGATTTGAAGCTAAACCTTCTACCTGTTTTGCTTTGAAGCTGAACCTTCTATATCGTATTGATTTGCAGCTAAATCATGTGTATCGCGTGGATTTGATGCTAACTCGTTCGTTACGCATGCAGTTAAATCTAAATAACGTATATCACAAGTATTTGAAGCTAAACCATTTGATTCGCATGGATTTGAAGCTAAGCCTTCTAATTCGCATTAATTGGAAGTTAAATCACGTGTTTTGCATGGATTTGAAGCTAAACCTTCTACATCGCATTGATTTGAAGCTAAATCATGTGTTTCGCATGCAGTTGAAGCTAAATCATGTCTTTGACAAGTATTTGAAGATGAACCATTTGAATCGCAATGATTTGAACCCGACCCTTCTACTTCGCACTGATTTGCAGCTAAATAATGTGTTTCGCATGGATTTGAAGCTAAACCTTCTACTTCGCATTCATTTGAATCTAATCATTTGCTTCGCATGGATTTGAATCTAAGCCTTGTCCTTCGAATTGATTTGAAGCTAAATCATGTGTTTCGTATGGATTTGAAGCTAAACCTTCTACATGGCATTGATTTGAAGTTAAACCTTCTATAATCTATTGATTTGAAGCTAAACCTTCTACCTCTTATTGATTTGAAGCTCAACCTTCTACATCGCATTGATTTGAAGATAAATCGTGTGTTTCGCATGGATTTGAAGCTAACTCGTTAGTTTCGCATGCAGTTGGAGCTAAATAATGTATATCACAAGTATTTGTAGCTAAACCATTTGTTTCGCATGGATTTGAAGCTACGCCTTCTACTTCGCATTGATTTGAAGCTAAATCATTTGTTTCGCATGGAATTGAAGCTACCTCGTATGTTCCTCCAGCTTTTGAAGCTGTATCACTTATATCGCAAGTATTTGAAGCTAAATCATATGTGTCGTATGGATTTGAAGCAGAACCTTCTACATCGCATTGATTTGAAGCTAAATCATTTTTTTCGCATGGATGTGAAGCTAAACCTTCTACATCGCATTGATTTGCAGCTAAATCATTTGTTTCGCATGGATTTGAATCTAAGCCTTGTCCATCGAATTGATTTGAAGCTAAATCATGTGTTTCGTATGGATTTGAAGCTAAACCATCTACATCGCATTGACTTGAAGCTAAACCTTCTACATTCTATTGATTTGAAGCTAAACCTTCTACCTGTTTTGCTTTGAAGCTGAACCTTCTATATCGTATTGATTTGCAGCTAAATCATGTGTATCGCGTGGATTTGATGCTAACTCGTTCGTTACGCATGCAGTTAAATCTAAATAACGTATATCACAAGTATTTGAAGCTAAACCATTTGATTCGCATGGATTTGAAGCTAAGCCTTCTAATTCGCATTAATTGGAAGTTAAATCACGTGTTTTGCATGGATTTGAAGCTAAACCTTCTACATCGCATTGATTTGAAGCTAAATCATGTGTTTCGCATGCAGTTGAAGCTAAATCATGTCTTTGACAAGTATTTGAAGATGAACCATTTGAATCGCAATGATTTGAACCCGACCCTTCTACTTCGCACTGATTTGCAGCTAAATAATGTGTTTCGCATGGATTTGAAGCTAAACCTTCTACTTCGCATTCATTTGAATCTAATCATTTGCTTCGCATGGATTTGAATCTAAGCCTTGTCCTTCGAATTGATTTGAAGCTAAATCATGTGTTTCGTATGGATTTGAAGCTAAACCTTCTACATGGCATTGATTTGAAGTTAAACCTTCTATAATCTATTGATTTGAAGCTAAACCTTCTACCTCTTATTGATTTGAAGCTCAACCTTCTACATCGCATTGATTTGAAGATAAATCGTGTGTTTCGCATGGATTTGAAGCTAACTCGTTAGTTTCGCATGCAGTTGGAGCTAAATAATGTATATCACAAGTATTTGTAGCTAAACCATTTGTTTCGCATGGATTTGAAGCTACGCCTTCTACTTCGCATTGATTTGAAGCTAAATCATTTGTTTCGCATGGAATTGAAGCTACCTCGTATGTTCCTCCAGCTTTTGAAGCTGTATCACTTATATCGCAAGTATTTGAAGCTAAATCATATGTGTCGTATGGATTTGAAGCAGAACCTTCTACATCGCATTGATTTGAAGCTAAATCATTTTTTTCGCATGGATGTGAAGCTAAACCTTCTACATCGCATTGATTTGCAGCTAAATCATTTGTTTCGCATGGATTTGAATCTAAGCCTTGTCCATCGAATTGATTTGAAGCTAAATCATGTGTTTCGTATGGATTTGAAGCTAAACCATCTACATCGCATTGACTTGAAGCTAAACCTTCTACATTCTATTGATTTGAAGCTAAACCTTCTACCTGTTTTGCTTTGAAGCTGAACCTTCTATATCGTATTGATTTGCAGCTAAATCATGTGTATCGCGTGGATTTGATGCTAACTCGTTCGTTACGCATGCAGTTAAATCTAAATGACGTATATCACAAGTATTTGAAGCCAAACCATTTGATTCGCATGGATTTGAAGCTAAGCCTTCTACTTGGCATTAATTGGAAGTTAAATCACGTGTTTTGCATGGATTTGAAGCTAAACCTTCTACATCGCATTGATTTGAAGCTAAATCATGTGTTTCGCATGCAGTTGAAGCTAAATCATGTCTTTCACAAGTATTTGAAGATGAACCATTTGAATCACATTGATTTGAACCCGAGCCTTCTACTTCGCCCTGATTTGCAGCTAAATAATGTGTTTCGCATGGATTTGAAGCTAAACCTTCTACATCACATTGAATTGCAGCTAAATCATTTGTTTCGCATGGATGTAAATCTAAGCCTTGTCCTTCAAATTGATTTGAAGCTAAATCATGTGATTCGTATGGATTTGAAGCTAAACCTTCTACATCGCATTGATTTGAAGCTAAATCATGTGTCTCGCATGGAATTGAAGCTACCTCGTTTGTTCCTACAGCTTTTGAAGCTATATCACTTATATCGAAAGTATTTGAAGCTAAATCATGTGTATCGCATGGATTTGAAGCTAACTCGTTTGTTTCGCATGCAGTTGTAGCTAAATAATGTATATCACAAGTATTTGTAGCTAAACCATTTGTTTTGCATGGATTTGAATCTAAGCCTTCTACTTCGCATTCATTTGAAGCTAAATCATTTGTTTCGCATGGATTTGTATCTAAGCCTTGTCCTTCGATTGATTTGAAGCTAAATCATGTGTTTCGTATGGATTTGAAGCTAAACCTTCTACATCGCATTGATTTTAAGCTAAATCATGTGTCTCGCATGGAGTTGAAGCTACCTCGTTTGTTCCTACAGCTTTTGAAGCTATATCACTTATATCGCAAGTATTTGAAGCTAAATCATATGTGTCGCATGGATTTGAAGCTAAACCTTCTACATCGCATTGATTTTAAGCTAAATCTTGTGTATCGCATGGATTTGAAGCTAAGCCTTCTACATCGCATTGATTTGAAGATAAATCGTGTGTTTCGCATGGATTTGAAGCTAACTCGTTAGTTTGGCATGCAGTTGTAGCTAAATAATGTATATCACAAGTATTTGTAGCTAAACCATTTTTTTCGCATGGATTTGTAGCTACGCCTTCTACTTCGCATTGATTTGAAGCTAAATCATTTGTTTCGCATGTAATTGAAGCTACCTCGTTTGTTCCTCCTGCTTTTGAAGCTATATGATTTATATTGCATGGATTTGAAGCTGAACCTACTACATCGCATTGATTTGAAGCTAAATCTTGTGTATCGCATGGATTTGAAGCAAACCAACTACATCGCATTAATTTGAAGCTTAATCATGTGTTTAAGCCTTGGCCTTCAAATTGATTTGAAGCTAAATCATATGTTTCGTATGGATTTGAAGCTAAACCTTCTACATCGCATTGATTTTAAGCTAAATCATGTATCTCGCATGGAATTGAAGCTACCTCGTTTGTTCCTACAGCTTTTGAAGCTATATCACTTATATCGCAAGTATTTGAAGCTAAATCATATGTGTCGCATGGATTTGAAGCTGAACCTACTACATCGCATGGATTTGAAGCTAAACCTTCTACATCACATTGATTTGCAGCTAAATCATATGTTTCGCATGGATGTGAATCTAAGCCTTGGCCTTCGAATTGATTTGAAGCTAAATCATATGTTTCGTATGGATTTGAAGCTAAACCTTCTACATCGCATTGATTTTAAGCTAAATCATGTGTCTCGCATGGAATTGAAGCTACCTCGTTTGTTCCTACAGCTTTTGAAGCTATATCACTTATATCGCAAGAATTTGAAGCTAAATCATATGTGTCGCATGGATTTGAAGCTGAACCTACTACATCGCATTGATTTGAAGCTAAATCTTGTGTATCGCATGTATTTGAAGCTAAGCCTTCTGCATCGCATTATTTGAAGCTAAATCATGTGTATCGCATGGATTTGAAGTTTACTCGTTCGTTTCGCATGCAGTTGTAGCTAAATAATGTATATCACAAGTATTTGTAGCTAAATCATTTGTTTTGCATGGATTTAAAGCTTAGCCTTCTACTTCGCATTGATTTGAAGCTAAATCATTTGATTCGCATGGAATTGAAGCTACCTCGTTTGTTCCTCCTGCATTTAAAACTATATCACTTATATCGCATGGATTTGAAGCTGAACCTACTACATCGCATTGATTTGAAGCTAAATCTTGTGTATCGCATGGATTTGAAGCTAAGCCTTCTACGTCGCATTGATTTGAAGCTAAATCTAGTGTGTTGCGTGGATTTGAAGCTAAACCTTCTACATCGCATTGAATTGCAGCTAAATCATTTGTTTCGCATGGATTAGAATCTAAGCCTTGTCCTTCGAATTGATTTGAAGCTAAATCATGTGTTTCGTATGGATTTGAAGCTAAACCTTCTACATCGCATTGATTTTAAGCTAAATCTTGTGTATCGCATGGATTTGAAGCAAACCATCTACATCGCATTGATTTGAAGATTAATCATGTGTTTCGCATGGATTTGATGCTAACTCGTTTGTTTTGCATGCAGTTGTAGCTATATAATGTATATCACAAGTATTTGTAGCTAAACCATTTGTTTCGCATGAATTTGAAGCTAAGCCTTCTACTTCGCATTGATTTGAAGCTAAATAATTTGTTTCGCATGGAATTGAAGCTACCTCGTTTGTTCCTCCAGCTTTTGAAGCTGTATCACTTATATCGCAAGTATTTGAAGCTAAATCATTTGTGTCGTATGGAATTGAAGCAGATCCTTCTACATCGCATTGTTTTGAAGCTAAATCTAGTGTATCGCATGGATTTGAAGCTAAACCTTCTTCATCGCATTGATTTGCATCTAAATCATGTGTTTCGCATGGATTTGAAGCTAAACCTTCTACATCGCATTGATTTGAAGCTAAATCTAGTGTATCGCACGGATTTGAATCTAAACCTTATACATCGCATTGATTTGCAGCTAAATCATGTGTTTCGCATGGATTTGAAGCTAAACCTTCTACATCGCATTGATTTGAAGTTAAACCTTCTATATTCTATTGACTTGAAGCTAAACCTTCTACCTCTTATTGATTTGAAGCTAAACCTTCTACATCGCACTGATTTGAAGATAAATCGTGTGATTCGCATGGATTTGAAGCTAACTCGGTAGTTTCGCATGCAGTTGTAGCTAAATAATGAATATCTCAAGTATTTGTAGCTAAACCATTTGTTTCGCATCGATTTAAGCTACTCCTTCTACTTCGCATTGATTTGTAGCTAAACCATTTGTTTCCCATGAATTTGAAGCTAAGCCTTCTACTTCGCATTGATTTGAAGCTAAATCATGTGTCTCGCATGGAATTGAAGCTACCTCGTTTGTTCCTACAGCTTTTGAAGCTATATCACTTATATCACAAGTATTTGAAGCTAAATCATGTGTATCGCATGGATTTGAAGCTAACTCGTTTGTTTCGCATGCAGTTGTAGCTAAATAATGTATATCACAAGTATTTGTAGCTAAACCATTTGTTTTGCATGGATTTGAAGCTAAACCTTCTTCATCGCATTGATTTGAAGCTAAATCATTTGTTTCGCATGGAATTGAAGCTACCTCGTTTGTTCCTCCTGCATTTGAAGCTATATCACTTATATCGCATGGTTTGAAGCTGAACCTACTACATCGCATTGATTTGAAGCTAAATCTTGTGTATCGCATGGATTTAATGCTAACTCGTTCGTTGCGCATGCAGTTAAATCTAAATAACGTATATCACAAGTATTTGAAGCTAAACCATTTGATTCGCATGGATTTGAAGCTAAGCCTTCTATTTCGCATTAATTGGAAGTTAAATCACGTGTTTTGCATGGATTTGAAGCTAAACCTTCTACATCGCATTGATTTTAAGCTAAATCATGTGTCTCGCATGGAATTGAAGCTACCTCGTTTGTTCCTACAGCTTTTGAAGCTATATCACTTATATCGCAAGTATTTGAAGCTAAATCATATGTGTCGCATGGATTTGAAGCTGAACCTACTACATCGCATTGATTTGAAGCTAAATCTTGTGTTTCGTATGGATTTGAAGCTAAACCTTCTACATCGCATTGATTTTAAGCTAAATCTTGTGTATCGCATGGATTTGAAGCTAAGCCTTCTACATCGCATTGATTTGAAGATAAATCGTGTGTTTCGCATGGATTTGAAGCTAACTCGTTAGTTTGGCATGCAGTTGTAGCTAAATAATGTATATCACAAGTATTTGTAGCTAAACCATTTTTTTCGCATGGATTTGTAGCTACGCCTTCTACTTCGCATTGATTTGAAGCTAAATCATTTGTTTCGCATGTAATTGAAGCTACCTCGTTTGTTCCTCCTGCTTTTGAAGCTATATGATTTATATTGCATGGATTTGAAGCTGAACCTACTACATCGCATTGATTTGAAGCTAAATCTTGTGTATCGCATGGATTTGAAGCAAACCAACTACATCGCATTAATTTGAAGCTTAATCATGTGTTTAAGCCTTGGCCTTCAAATTGATTTGAAGCTAAATCATATGTTTCGTATGGATTTGAAGCTAAACCTTCTACATCGCATTGATTTTAAGCTAAATCATGTATCTCGCATGGAATTGAAGCTACCTCGTTTGTTCCTACAGCTTTTGAAGCTATATCACTTATATCGCAAGTATTTGAAGCTAAATCATATGTGTCGCATGGATTTGAAGCTGAACCTACTACATCGCATGGATTTGAAGCTAAACCTTCTACATCGCATTGATTTGAAGCTAAATCATGTGTTTCGCATGCAGTTGAAGCTAAATCATGTCTTTCACAAGTATTTGAAGATGAACCATTTGAATCGCATTGATTTGAACCCGACCCTTCTACTTCGCACTGATTTGCAGCTAAATAATGTGTTTCGCATGGATTTGAAGCTAAACCTTCTACATCGCATTGATTTGCAGCTAAATCATGTGTTTCGCATGGATTTGAAGCTAACTCGTTCGTTTCGCCTCCATTTGAAACTATATCACTTATATCGCAAATATTTGAAGCTAAATCATATGTGCCGCATGGATTTGAAGCTGAACCTTCTACAGCGCATTGATTTGAAGCTAAATCGTGTGTATCGCATGGATTTGAAGCTAAACCTTCTACATCACATTGATTTGCAGCTAAATCATATGTTTCGCATGGATGTGAATCTAAGCCTTGGCCTTCGAATTGATTTGAAGCTGAATCATATGTTTCGTATGGATTTGAAGCTAAACCTTCTACATCGCATTGATTTTAAGCTAAATCATGTGTCTCGCATGGAATTGAAGCTACCTCGTTTGTTCCTACAGCTTTTGAAGCTATATCACATATATCGCAAGTATTTGAAGCTAAATCATATGTGTCGCATGGATTTGAAGCTGAACCTACTACATCGCATTGATTTGAAGCTAAATCTTGTGTATCGCATGTATTTGAAGCTAAGCCTTCTGCATCGCATTATTTGAAGCTAAATCATGTGTATCGCATGGATTTGAAGTTAACTCGTTCGTTTCGCATGCAGTTGTAGCTAAATAATGTATATGACAAGTATTTGTAGCTAAATCATTTGTTTTGCATGGATTTAAAGCTTAGCCTTCTACTTCGCATTGATTTGAAGCTAAATCATTTGTTTCGCATGGAATTGAAGCTACCTCGTTTGTTCCTCCTGCATTTAAAACTACATCACTTATATCGCATGGATTTGAAGCTGAACCTACTACATCGCATTGATTTGAAGCTAAATCTTGTGTATCGCATGGATTTGAAGCTAAGCCTTCTACGTCGCATTGATTTGAAGCTAAATCTAGTGTATCGCGTGGATTTGAAGCTAAACCTTCTACATCGCATTGAATTGCAGCTAAATCATTTGTTTCGCATGGATTAGAATCTAAGCCTTGTCCTTCGAATTGATTTGAAGCTAAATCATGTGTTTCGTATGGATTTGAAGCTAAACCTTCTACATCGCATTGATTTTAAGCTAAATCTTGTGTATCGCATGGATTTGAAGCAAACCATCTACATCGCATTGATTTGAAGATTAATCATGTGTTTCGCATGGATTTGATGCTAACTCGTTTGTTTCGCATGCAGTTGTAGCTATATAATGTATATCACAAGTATTTGTAGCTAAACCATTTGTTTCGCATGAATTTGAAGCTAAGCCTTCTACTTCGCATTGATTTGAAGCTAAATCATTTGTTTCGCATGGAATTGAAGCTACCTCGTTTGTTCCTCCAGCTTTTGAAGCTGTATCACTTATATCGCAAGTATTTGAAGCTAAATCATTTGTTTCGCATGGATTTGAATCTAAGCCTTCTACATCGCATTGATTTGAAGATAAATCGTGTGTTTCGCATGGATTTGAAGCTAACTCGTTAGTTTCGCATGCAGTTGTAGCTAAATAATTTATATCACAAGTATTTGTAGCTAAACCATTTTTTTCGCATGGATTTGTAGCTACGCCTTCTACTTCGCATTGATTTGAAGCTAAATCATTTGTTTCGCATGGAATTGAATCTACCTCGTATGTCCCTCCAGCTTTTGAACCTGTATCACTTATATCGCAAGTATTTGAAGCTAAATCATATGGGTCGTATGGGTTTGAAGCAGAACCTTCTACATCGCATTGATTTGAAGTTAAATCTTGTGTATCGCATGGATTTGAAGCTAAGCGTTCTGCATCGCATGATTTGAAGCTAAATCATGTGTATCGCATGGATTTGAAGCTAGCTCGTTCGTTTCGCATGCAGTTGTAGCTATATAATGTATATCACAAGTATTTGTAGCTAAACCATTTGTTTCGCATGAATTTGAAGCTAAGCCTTCTACTTCGCATTGATTTGAAGCTAAATCATTTGTTTCGCATGGAATTGAAGCTACCTCGTTTGTTCCTCCAGCTTTTGAAGCTGTATCACTTATATCGCAAGTATTTGAAGCTAAATCATTTGTGTCGTATGGAATTGAAGCAGATCCTTCTACATCGCATTGTTTTGAAGCTAAATCTAGTGTATCGCATGGATTTGAAGCTAAACCTTCTTCATCGCATTGATTTGCATCTAAATCATGTGTTTCGCATGGATTTGAAGCTAAACCTTCTACATCGCATTGATTTGAAGCTAAATCTAGTGTATCGCACGGATTTGAATCTAAACCTTATACATCGCATTGATTTGCAGCTAAATCATGTGTTTCGCATGGATTTGAAGCTAAACCTTCTACATCGCATTGATTTGTAGCTAAACCATTTGTTTTGCATGGATTTGAATCTAAGCCTTCTACTTCGCATTCATTTGAAGCTAAATCATTTGTTTCGCATGGATTTGAATCTAAGCCTTCTACATCGCATTGATTTGAAGATAAATCGTGTGTTTCGCATGGATTTGAAGCTAACTCGTTAGTTTCGCATGCAGTTGTAGCTAAATAATTTATATCACAAGTATTTGTAGCTAAACCATTTTTTTCGCATGGATTTGTAGCTACGCCTTCTACTTCGCATTGATTTGAAGCTAAATCATTTGTTTCGCATGGAATTGAATCTACCTCGTATGTCCCTCCAGCTTTTGAATCTGTATCACTTATATCGCAAGTATTTGCAGCTAAATCATATGGGTCGTATGGGTTTGAAGCAGAACCTTCTACATCGCATTGATTTGAAGTTAAATCTTGTGTATCGCATGGATTTGAAGCTAAGCCTTCTGCATCGCATGATTTGAAGCTAAATCATGTGTATCGCATGGATTTGAAGCTAGCTCGTTCGTTTCGCATGCAGTTGTAGCTAAATAATTTATATCACAAGTATTTGTAGCTAAACCATTTGTTTCGCATGGATTTGAATCTAAGCCTTGTCCTTCGAATTGATTTGAAGCTAAATCATGTGTTTCGTATGGATTTGAAGCTAAACCTTCTACATCGCATTGATTTTAAGCTAAATCATGTGTCTCGCATGGAATTGAAGCTACCTCGTTTGTTCCTACAGCTTTTGAAGCTATATCACTTATATCGCAAGTATTGGAAGCTAAATCATATGTGTATCATGGATTTGAAGCTAAACCTTCTACATCGCATTGATTTTAAGCTAAATCTTGTGTATCGCAAGGATTTGAAGCAAACCATCTACATCGCATTGATTTGAAGATTAATCATGTGTTTCGCATGGACTTGATGCTAACTCGTTTGTTTCGCATGCAGTTGTAGCTATATAATGTATATCACAAGTATTTGTAGCTAAACCATTTGTTTCGCATGTATTTGAAGCTAAGCCTTCTACTTCGCATTGATTTTAAGCTAAATCATGTGTCTCGCATGGATTTGAAGGTAAACCTTCTACATCGCATTGATTTGTAGCTAAACCATTTGTTTTGCATGGATTTGAATCTAAGCCTTCTACTTCGCATTCATTTGAAGCTAAATCATTTGTTTCGCATGGATTTGAATCTAAGCCTTCTACATCGCATTGATTTGAAGATAAATCGTGTGTTTCGCATGGATTTGAAGCTAACTCGTTAGTTTCGCATGCAGTTGTAGCTAAATAATTTATATCACAAGTATTTGTAGCTAAACCATTTTTTTCGCATGGATTTGTAGCTACGCCTTCTACTTCGCATTGATTTGAAGCTAAATCATTTGTTTCGCATGGAATTGAATCTACCTCGTATGTCCCTCCAGCTTTTGAACCTGAATCACTTATATCGCAATTATTTGAAGCTAAATCGTATGGGTCGTATGGGTTTGAAGCAGAACCTTCTACATCGCATTGATTTGAAGTTAAATCTTGTGTATCGCATGGATTTGAAGCTAAGCCTTCTGCATCGCATGATTTGAAGCTAAATCATGTGTATCGCATGGATTTGAAGCTAGCTCGTTCGTTTCGCATGCAGTTGTAGCTAAATAATGTATATCACAAGTATTTGTAGCTAAACCATTTGTTTCGCATGGATTTGAATCTAAGCCTTGTCCTTCGAATTGATTTGAAGCTAAATCATGTGTTTCGTATGGATTTGAAGCTAAACCTTCTACATCGCATTGATTTGAAGATAAATCGTGTGATTCGCATGGATTTGAAGCTAACTCGGTAGTTTCGCATGCAGTTGTAGCTAAATAATGAATATCTCAAGTATTTGTAGCTAAACCATTTGTTTCGCATCGATTTAAGCTACTCCTTCTACTTCGCATTGATTTGTAGCTAAACCATTTGTTTCCCATGAATTTGAAGCTAAGCCTTCTACTTCGCATTGATTTGAAGCTAAATCATGTGTCTCGCATGGAATTGAAGCTACCTCGTTTGTTCCTACAGCTTTTGAAGCTATATTACTTATATCACAAGTATTTGAAGCTAAATCATGTGTATCGCATGGATTTGAAGCTAACTCGTTTGTTTCGCATGCAGTTGTAGCTAAATAATGTATATCACAAGTATTTGTAGCTAAACCATTTGTTTTGCATGGATTTGAAGCTAAACCTTCTTCATCGCATTGATTTGCTGCTAAATCATGTGTTTCGCATGGATTTGAAGCTAAACCTTCTACATCGCATTGATTTGAAGCTAAATCTAGTGTATCGCACGGATTTGAATCTAAACCTTATACATCGCATTGATTTGCAGCTAAATCATGTGTTTCGCATGGATTTGAAGCTAAACCTTCTACATCGCATTGATTTGTAGCTAAACCATTTGTTTTGCATGAATTTGAATCTAAGCCTTCTACTTCGCATTCATTTGAAGCTAAATCATTTGTTTCGCATGGATTTGAATCTAAGCCTTCTACATCGCATTGATTTGAAGATAAATCGTGTGTTTCGCATGGATTTGAAGCTACCTCGTTAGTTTCGCATGCAGTTGTAGCTAAATAATTTATATCACAAGTATTTGTAGCTAAACCATTTTTTTCGCATGGATTTGTAGCTACGCCTTCTACTTCGCATTGATTTGAAGCTAAATCATTTGTTTCGCATGGATTAGAATCTAAGCCTTGTCCTTCGAATTGATTTGAAGCTAAATCATGTGTTTCGTATGGATTTGAAGCTAAACCTTCTACATCGCATTGATTTTAAGCTAAATCTTGTGTATCGCATGGATTTGAAGCAAACCATCTACATCGCATTGATTTGAAGATTAATCATGTGTTTCGCATGGATTTGATGCTAACTCGTTTGTTTCGCATGCAGTTGTAGCTATATAATGTATATCACAAGTATTTGTAGCTAAACCATTTGTTTCGCATGAATTTGAAGCTAAGCCTTCTACTTCGCATTGATTTGAAGCTAAATCATTTGTTTCGCATGGAATTGAAGCTACCTCGTTTGTTCCTCCAGCTTTTGAAGCTGTATCACTTATATCGCAAGTATTTGAAGCTAAATCATTTGTTTCGCATGGATTTGAATCTAAGCCTTCTACATCGCATTGATTTGAAGATAAATCGTGTGTTTCGCATGGATTTGAAGCTAACTCGTTAGTTTCGCATGCAGTTGTAGCTAAATAATTTATATCACAAGTATTTGTAGCTAAACCATTTTTTTCGCATGGATTTGTAGCTACGCCTTCTACTTCGCATTGATTTGAAGCTAAATCATTTGTTTCGCATGGAATTGAATCTACCTCGTATGTCCCTCCAGCTTTTGAACCTGTATCACTTATATCGCAAGTATTTGAAGCTAAATCATATGGGTCGTATGGGTTTGAAGCAGAACCTTCTACATCGCATTGATTTGAAGTTAAATCTTGTGTATCGCATGGATTTGAAGCTAAGCGTTCTGCATCGCATGATTTGAAGCTAAATCATGTGTATCGCATGGATTTGAAGCTAGCTCGTTCGTTTCGCATGCAGTTGTAGCTATATAATGTATATCACAAGTATTTGTAGCTAAACCATTTGTTTCGCATGAATTTGAAGCTAAGCCTTCTACTTCGCATTGATTTGAAGCTAAATCATTTGTTTCGCATGGAATTGAAGCTACCTCGTTTGTTCCTCCAGCTTTTGAAGCTGTATCACTTATATCGCAAGTATTTGAAGCTAAATCATTTGTGTCGTATGGAATTGAAGCAGATCCTTCTACATCGCATTGTTTTGAAGCTAAATCTAGTGTATCGCATGGATTTGAAGCTAAACCTTCTTCATCGCATTGATTTGCATCTAAATCATGTGTTTCGCATGGATTTGAAGCTAAACCTTCTACATCGCATTGATTTGAAGCTAAATCTAGTGTATCGCACGGATTTGAATCTAAACCTTATACATCGCATTGATTTGCAGCTAAATCATGTGTTTCGCATGGATTTGAAGCTAAACCTTCTACATCGCATTGATTTGTAGCTAAACCATTTGTTTTGCATGGATTTGAATCTAAGCCTTCTACTTCGCATTCATTTGAAGCTAAATCATTTGTTTCGCATGGATTTGAATCTAAGCCTTCTACATCGCATTGATTTGAAGATAAATCGTGTGTTTCGCATGGATTTGAAGCTAACTCGTTAGTTTCGCATGCAGTTGTAGCTAAATAATTTATATCACAAGTATTTGTAGCTAAACCATTTTTTTCGCATGGATTTGTAGCTACGCCTTCTACTTCGCATTGATTTGAAGCTAAATCATTTGTTTCGCATGGAATTGAATCTACCTCGTATGTCCCTCCAGCTTTTGAATCTGTATCACTTATATCGCAAGTATTTGCAGCTAAATCATATGGGTCGTATGGGTTTGAAGCAGAACCTTCTACATCGCATTGATTTGAAGTTAAATCTTGTGTATCGCATGGATTTGAAGCTAAGCCTTCTGCATCGCATGATTTGAAGCTAAATCATGTGTATCGCATGGATTTGAAGCTAGCTCGTTCGTTTCGCATGCAGTTGTAGCTAAATAATTTATATCACAAGTATTTGTAGCTAAACCATTTGTTTCGCATGGATTTGAATCTAAGCCTTGTCCTTCGAATTGATTTGAAGCTAAATCATGTGTTTCGTATGGATTTGAAGCTAAACCTTCTACATCGCATTGATTTTAAGCTAAATCATGTGTCTCGCATGGAATTGAAGCTACCTCGTTTGTTCCTACAGCTTTTGAAGCTATATCACTTATATCGCAAGTATTGGAAGCTAAATCATATGTGTATCATGGATTTGAAGCTAAACCTTCTACATCGCATTGATTTTAAGCTAAATCTTGTGTATCGCAAGGATTTGAAGCAAACCATCTACATCGCATTGATTTGAAGATTAATCATGTGTTTCGCATGGACTTGATGCTAACTCGTTTGTTTCGCATGCAGTTGTAGCTATATAATGTATATCACAAGTATTTGTAGCTAAACCATTTGTTTCGCATGTATTTGAAGCTAAGCCTTCTACTTCGCATTGATTTTAAGCTAAATCATGTGTCTCGCATGGATTTGAAGGTAAACCTTCTACATCGCATTGATTTGTAGCTAAACCATTTGTTTTGCATGGATTTGAATCTAAGCCTTCTACTTCGCATTCATTTGAAGCTAAATCATTTGTTTCGCATGGATTTGAATCTAAGCCTTCTACATCGCATTGATTTGAAGATAAATCGTGTGTTTCGCATGGATTTGAAGCTAACTCGTTAGTTTCGCATGCAGTTGTAGCTAAATAATTTATATCACAAGTATTTGTAGCTAAACCATTTTTTTCGCATGGATTTGTAGCTACGCCTTCTACTTCGCATTGATTTGAAGCTAAATCATTTGTTTCGCATGGAATTGAATCTACCTCGTATGTCCCTCCAGCTTTTGAACCTGTATCACTTATATCGCAATTATTTGAAGCTAAATCGTATGGGTCGTATGGGTTTGAAGCAGAACCTTCTACATCGCATTGATTTGAAGTTAAATCTTGTGTATCGCATGGATTTGAAGCTAAGCCTTCTGCATCGCATGATTTGAAGCTAAATCATGTGTATCGCATGGATTTGAAGCTAGCTCGTTCGTTTCGCATGCAGTTGTAGCTATATAATGTATATCACAAGTATTTGTAGCTAAACCATTTGTTTCGCATGGATTTGAAGCTAAACCTTCTTCATCGCATTGATTTGCAGCTAAATCATGTGTTTCGCATGGATTTGAAGTTAACTCGTCTACATCGCATTGATTTGCAGCTAAATCATTTGTTTCGCATGGATTTGAATCTAAGCCTTGTCCTTCGAATTGATTTGAAGCTAAATCATTTGTTTCGTATGGATTTGAAGCTAAACCATCTACATCGCATTGACTTGAAGCTAAACCTTCTACATTCTATTGATTTGAAGCTAAACCTTCTACCTGTTTTGCTTTAAAGCTGAACCTTCTATATCGTATTGATTTGCAGCTAAATCATGTGTTTCGCGTGGATTTGATGCTAACTCGTTCGTTACGCATGCAGTTAAATCTAAATAACGTATATCACAAGTATTTGAAGCTAAACCATTTGATTCGCATGGATTTGAAGCTAAGCCTTCTAATTCGCATTAATTGGAAGTTAAATCACGTGTTTTGCATGGATTTGAAGCTAAACCTTCTACATCGCATTGATTTGAAGCTAAATCATGTGTTTCGCATGCAGTTGAAGCTAAATCATGTCTTTCATAAGTATTTGAAGATGAACCATTTGAATCGCATTGATTTGAACCCGAGCCTTCTACTTCGCCCTGATTTGCAGCTAAATAATGTGTTTCGAATGGATTTGAAGCTAAACCTTCTACATCACATTGAATTGCAGCTAAATCATTTGTTTCGCATGGATGTAAATCTAAGCCTTGTCCTTCAAATTGATTTGAAGCTAAATCATGTGATTCGCATGGATTTGTAGCTACGCCTTCTACTTCGCATTCATTTGAAGCTAAATCATTTGTTTCGCATGGATTTGAATCTAAGCCTTGTCCTTCGATTGATTTGAAGCTAAATCATGTGTTTCGTATGGATTTGAAGCTAAACCTTCTACATCGCATTGATTTTAAGCTAAATCATGTGTCTCGCATGGAGTTGAAGCTACCTCGTTTGTTCCTACAGCTTTTGAAGCTATATCACTTATATCGCAAGTATTTGAAGCTAAATCATATGTGTCGCATGGATTTGAAGCTGAACCTACTACATCGCATTGATTTGAAGCTAAATCTTGTGTATCGCATGGATTTGAAGCTAAGCCTTCTACATCGCATTGATTTGAAGCTAAATCATGTGTATCGCATGGATTTGAAGCTAACTCGTTCATTTCGCATGCAGTTGTAGCTAAATAATGTATATCACAAGTATTTGTAGCTAAACCATTTGTTTTGCATGGATTTAAAGCTTAGCCTTCTACTCCGCTTTGATTTGAAGCTAAATCATTTGTTTCGCATGGAATTGAAGCTACCTCGTTTGTTCCTCCTGCATTTGAAGCTATATCACTTATATCGCATGGATTTGAAGCTGAACCAACTACATCGCATTGATTTGAAGCTAAATCATGTGTATCGCATGGATTTGATGCTAACTCGTTTGTTTCGCATGCAGTTGTAGCTTAATAATGTATATCACAAGTATTTGTAGCTAAACCATTTTTATCGCATGGATTTGAAGCTACGCCTTCTACTTCGTATTGATTTGAAGCTAAATCATTTGTTTCGCATGGAATTGAAGCTACCTCGTTTGTTCCTCCTGCTTTTGAAGCTATATGATTTATATTGCATGGATTTGAAGCTGAACCTACTACATCGCATTGATTTGAAGCTAAATCTTGTGTATCGCATGGATTTGAAGCAATCCATCTACATCGCATTGATTTGAAGCTTAATCATGTGTTTCGCATGGATTTGATGCTAACTCGTTTGTTTCGCATGCTTTTGTAGCTATATAATGGATATCACAAGTATTTGTAGCTAAACCATTTGTTTCGCATGAACTTGAAGCTAAGCCTACTACTTTGAATTGATTTGAAGCTAAATCATTTGTTCCGCATGGAATTGAAGCTACCTCGTTTGTTGCTCCAGCTTTTGAAACTGTATCACTTATATCGCAAGTATTTGAAGCTAAATCATATGGGTCGTATGAATTCGAACCAGAACCTTCTACATCGCAATGATTTGAAGCTAAATCTAGTATATCGCATGGATTTGAAGCTAAACCTTCTACATCGCATTGATTTGCAGCTAAATCATTTGTTTCGCGTGGATTTGAAGCTAAACCTTCTTCATCGCATTGATTTGCAGCTAAATCATGTGTTTCGCATGGATTTGAAGCTAACTCATTCGTTGCGCATGCAGTTAAATCTAAATAACTTATATCACAAGTATTTGAAGCTAAACCATTTGATTCGAATGGATTTGAAGCTAAGCCTTCTACTTCGCATTAATTGGAGGTTAAATCACGTGTTTTGCATGGATTTGAAGCTAAACCTTCTACGTCGCATTGATTTGAAGCTAAATCATGTGTTTCGCATGCAGTTCAAGCTAAATCATGTTTTTCAGAAGTATTTGAAGATGAACCATTTGAATCGCACTGATTTGAACCCGAGCCTTCTACTTCGCACTGATTTGCAGCTAAATAATGTGTTTCGCATGGATTTGAAGCTAAACGTTCTACATCGCATTGATTTGAAGCTAAATCTAGTGTATCGCACGGATTTGAATCTAAACCTTATACATCGCATTGATTTGCAGCTAAATCATGTGTATCGCATGGATTTGAAGCTAACTCGTTTGTTTCGCATGCAGTTGTAGCTAAATAATGTATATCACAAGTATTTGTAGCTAAACCATTTGTTTTGCATGGATTTGAATCTAAGCCTTCTACTTCGCATTCATTTGAAGCTAAATCATTTGTTTCGCATGGATTTGAATCTAAGCCTTGTCCTTCGAATTGATTTGAAGCTAAATCATGTGTTTCGTATGGATTTGAAGCTAAACCTTCTACATCGCATTGATTTTAAGCTAAATCATGTGTCTCGCATGGAATTGAAGCTACCTCGTTTGTTCCTACAGCTTTTGAAGCTATATCACTTACATCGCAAGTATTTGAAGCTAAATCATATTTGTCGCATGGATTTGAAGCTGAACCTACTACATCGCATTGATTTGAAGCTAAATCTTGTGTATCGCATGGATTTGAAGCTAAGCCTGCTACATCGCATTGATTTGAAGATAAATCGTGTGTTTCGCATGGATTTGAAGCTAACTCGTTAGTTTCGCATGCAGTTGTAGTTAAATAATGTACATCACAAGTATTTGTAGCTAAACCATTTTTTTCGCATGGATTTGTAGCTACGCCTTCTACTTCGCATTCATTTGAAGCTAAATCATTTGTTTCGCATGGATTTGAATCTAAGCCTTGTCCTTCGAATTGATTTGAAGCTAAATCATGTGTTTCGTATGGATTTGATGCTAAACCTTCTACATCGCATTGATTTTAAGCTAAATCATGTGTCTCGCATGGAATTGAAGCTACCTCGTTTGTTCCTACAGCTTTTGTAGCTATATCACATATATCGCAAGTATTTGAAGCTAAATCATATGTGTCGCATGGATTTGAAGCTGAACCTACTACATCGCATTTATTTGAAGCTAAATCTTGTGTATCGCATGGATTTGAAGCTAAGCCTTCTACATCGCATTGATTTGAAGCTAAATCATGTGTATCGCATGGATTTGAAGATAACTCGTTCATTTCGCATGCAGTTGTAGCTAAATAATGTATATCACAAGTATTTGTAGCTAAACCATTTGTTTTGCATGGATTTAAAGCTTAGCCTTCTACATCGCATTGATTTGAAGATAAATCGTGTGTTTCGCATGGATTTGAAGCTAACTCGTTAGTTTCGCATGCAGTTGTAGCTAAATAATGTATATCACAAGTATTTGTAGCTAAACCATTTTTTTCGCATGGATTTGTAGCTACGCCTTCTACTTCGCATTGATTTGAAGCTAAATCATTTGTTTCGCATGTAATTGAAGCTACCTCGTTTGTTCCTCCTGCTTTTGAAGCTATATGATTTATATTGCATGGATTTGAAGCTGAACCTACTACATCGGATTGATTTGAAGCTAAATCTTGTGTATCGCATGGATTTGAAGCAAACCAACTACATCGCATTAATTTGAAGCTTAATCATGTGTTTAAGCCTTGGCCTTCGAATTGATTTGAAGCTAAATCATATATTTCGTATGGATTTGAAGCTAAACCTTCTACATCGCATTGACTTGAAGCTAAATCATGTGTCTCGAATGGAATTGAAGCCACCTCGTTTGTTCCTACAGCTTTTGAAGCTATATCACTTATATCGCAAGTATTTGAAGCTAAATCATGTGTATCGCATGGATTTGAAGCTAACTCGTTTGTTTCGCATGCAGTTGTAGCTAAATAATGTATATCACAAGTATTTGTATCTAAACCATTTGTTTTGCATGGATTTGAAGCTAAGCCTTCTTCTTCGCATTCATTTGAAGCTAAATCATTTGTTTCGCATGTATTTGAATCTAAGCCTTGTCCTTCGAATTGATTTGAAGCTAAATCATGTGTTTCGTATGGATTTGAAGCTAAACCTTCTACATCGCATTGATTTTAAGCTAAATCATGTATCTCGCATGGAATTGAAGCTACCTCGTTTGTTCCTACAGCTTTTGAAGCTATATCAATTATATCGCAAGTATTTGAAGCTAAATCATATGTGTCGCATGGATTTGAAGCTGAACCTACTACATCGCATTGATTTGAAGCTAAATCTTGTGTATCGCATGGATTTGAAGCTAAGCCTTCTGCATCGCATGAGTTGAAGCTAAATCATGTGTATCGCATGGATTTGAAGCTAACTCGTTCGTTTCGCATGCAGTTGTAGCTAAATAATGTATATCACAAGTATTTGTAGCTAAACCATTTGTTTTGCATGGATTTAAAGCTTAGCCTTCTACTTCGCATTGATTTGAAGCTAAATCATTTGTTTCGCATGGAATTGAAGCTACCTCGTTTGTTCCTCCTGCATTTGAAGCTATATCACTTATATCGCATGGATTTGAAGCTGAACCTACTACATCGCATTGATTTGAAGCTAAATCTTGTGTATCGCATGGATTTGAAGCTAAGCCTTCTACATCGCATTAATTTGAAGATAAATCGTGTGTTTCGCATGGATTTGAAGCTAACTCGTTAGTTTCGCATGCAGTTGTAGCTAAATAATGTACATCACAAGTATTTGTAGCTAAACCATTTTTTTCGCATGGATTTGTAGCTACGCCTTCTACTTCGCATTCATTTGAAGCTAAATCATTTGTTTCGCATGGATTTGAATCTAAGCCTTGTCCTTCGAATTGATTTGAAGCTAAATCATGTGTTTCGTATGGATTTGAAGCTAAACCTTCTACATCGCATTGATTTTAAGCTAAATCATGTGTCTCGCATGGAATTGAAGCTACCTCGTTTGTTCCTACAGCTTTTGTAGCTATATCACATATATCGCAAGTATTTGAAGCTAAATCATATGTGTCGCATGGATTTGAAGCTGAACCTACTACATCGCATTTATTTGAAGCTAAATCTTGTGTATCGCATGGATTTGAAGCTAAGCCTTCTACATCGCATTGATTTGAAGCTAAATCATGTGTATCGCATGGATTTGAAGCTAACTCGTTTGTTGCGCATGCAGTTAAATCTAAATAACGTATATCACAAGTATTTGAAGCTAAACCATTTGATTCGCACGGATTTGAACCTAAGCCTTCTACTTCGCCTTAATTGGAAGATAAATCACGTATTTTGCATGGATTTGAAGCTAAACCTTCTACTTCGCATTGATTTGAAGCTAAATCATTTGTTTCGCATGGAATTGAAGCTACCTCGTTTGTTCCTCCTGCATTTAAAACTATATCACTTATATCGCATGGATTTGAAGCTGAACCTACTACATCGCATTGATTTGAAGCTAAATCTTGTGTATCGCATGGATTTGAAGCTAAGCCTTCTACGTCGCATTGATTTGAAGCTAAATCTAGTGAATCGCGTGGATTTGAAGCTAAACCTTCTACATCGCATTGATTTGCAGCTAAATCATTTGTTTCGCATGGATTAGAATCTAAGCCTTGTCCTTCGAATTGATTTGAAGCTAAATCATGTGTTTCGTATGGATTTGAAGCTAAACCTTCTACATCGCATTGATTTTAAGCTAAATCTTGTGTATCGCATGGATTTGAAGCAAACCATCTACATCGCATTGATTTGAAGATTAATCATGTGTTTCGCATGGACTTGATGCTAACTCGTTTGTTTCGCATGCAGTTGTAGCTATATAATGTATATCACAAGTATTTGTAGCTAAACCATTTGTTTCGCATGAATTTGAAGCTAAGCCTTCTACTTCGCATTGATTTGAAGCTAAATCATTTGTTTCGCATGGAATTGAAGCTACCTCGTTTGTTCCTCCAGCTTTTGAAGCTGTATCACTTATATCGCAAGTATTTGAAACTAAATCATTTGTGTCGTATGGAATTGAAGCAGATCCTTCTACATCGCATTGTTTTGAAGCTAAATCTAGTGTATCGCATGGATTTGAAGCTAAACCTTCTTCATCGCATTGATTTGCATCTAAATCATGTGTTTCGTATGGATTTGAAGCTAAACCTTCTACATGGCATTGATTTGAAGTTAAACCTTCTATAATCTATTGATTTGTAGCTAAACCTTTTACCTCTTATTGATTTGAAGCTCAACCTTCTACATCGCATTGATTTGAAGATAAATCGTGTGTTTCGCATGGATTTGAAGCTAACTCGTTAGTTTCGCATGCAGTTGGAGCTAAATAATGTATATCACAAGTATTTGTAGCTAAACCATTTGTTTCGCATGGATTTGAAGCTACGCCTTCTACTTCGCATTGATTTGAAGCTAAATCATTTGTTTCGCATGGAATTGAAGCTACCTCGTATGTTCCTCCAGCTTTTGAAGCTGTATCACTTATATCGCAAGTATTTGAAGCTAAATCATATGTGTCGTATGGATTTGAAGCAGAACCTTCTACATCGCATTGATTTGAAGCTAAATCTAGTGTATCGAATGGATTTGAAGCTAAACCTTCTACATCGCATTGATTTGCAGCTAAATTATTTGTTTCGCGTGGATTTGAATCTAAGCCTTGTCCTTCGAATTGATTTGAAGCTCAATCATGTGTTTTGTATGGATTTGAAGCTAAACCATCTACATCGCATTGACTTGAAGCTAAACCTTCTACATTCTATTGATTTGAAGCTAAACCTTCTACCTGTTTTGCTTTGAAGCTGAACCTTCTATATCGTATTGATTTGCAGCTAAATCATGTGTATCGCGTGGATTTGATGCTAACTCGTTCGTTACGCATGCAGTTAAATCTAAGTAACGTATATCACAAGTATTTGAAGCCGAACCATTTGATTCGCATGGATTTGAAGCTAAGCCTTCTACTTGGCATTAATTGGAAGTTAAATCACGTGTTTTGCATGGAATTGAATCTACCTCGTATGTCCCTCCAGCTTTTGAAGCTGTATCACTTATATCGCAAGTATTTGAAGCTAAATCATATGTGTCGTATGGATTTGAAACAGAACCTTCTACATCGCATTGATTTGAAGCTAAATCTAGTGTATCGAATGGATTTGAAGCTAAACCTTCTACATCGCATTGATTTGCAGCTAAATCATTTGTTTCGCATGGATTTGAATCTAAGCCTTGTCCTTCGAATTGATTTGAAGCTAAATCATTTGTTTCGTATGGATTTGAAGCTAAACCATCTACATCGCATTGACTTGAAGCTAAACCTTCTACATTCTATTGATTTGAAGCTAAACCTTCTACCTGTTTTGCTTTAAAGCTGAACCTTCTATATCGTATTGATTTGCAGCTAAATCATGTGTTTCGCGTGGATTTGATGCTAACTCGTTCGTTACGCATGCAGTTAAATCTAAATAACGTATATCACAAGTATTTGAAGCTAAACCATTTGATTCGCATGGATTTGAAGCTAAGCCTTCTAATTCGCATTAATTGGAAGTTAAATCACGTGTTTTGCATGGATTTGAAGCTAAACCTTCTACATCGCATTGATTTGAAGCTAAATCATGTGTCTCGCATGGAATTGAAGCTACCTCGTTTGTTCCTACAGCTTTTGAAGCTATATCACTTATATCGAAAGTATTTGAAGCTAAATCATGTGTATCGCATGGATTTGAAGCTAACTCGTTTGTTTCGCATGCAGTTGTAGCTAAATAATGTATATCACAAGTATTTGTAGCTAAACCATTTGTTTTGCATGGATTTGAATCTAAGCCTTCTACTTCGCATTCATTTGAAGCTAAATCATTTGTTTCGCATGGATTTGAATCTAAGCCTTGTTCTTCGAATTGATTTGAAGCTAAATCATGTGTTTCGTATGGATTTGAAGCTAAACCTTCTACATCGCATTGATTTTAAGCTAAATCATGTGTCTCGCATGGAATTGAAGCTACCTCGTTTGTTCCTACAGCTTTTGAAGCTATATCACTTATATCGCAAGTATTTGAAGCTAAATCATATGTGTCGCATGGATTTGAAGCTGAACCTACTACATCGCATTGTTTTGAAGCTAAATCTAGTGTATCGCATGGATTTGAAGCTAAACCTTCTACATCGCATTGATTTGCAGCTAAATCATTTGTTTCGCATGGATTTGAATCTAAGCCTTGTCCTTCGAATTGATTTGAAGCTAAATCATTTGTTTCGTATGGATTTGAAGCTAAACCATCTACATCGCATTGACTTGAAGCTAAACCTTCTACATTCTATTGATTTGAAGCTAAACCTTCTACCTGTTTTGCTTTAAAGCTGAACCTTCTATATCGTATTGATTTGCAGCTAAATCATGTGTTTCGCGTGGATTTGATGCTAACTCGTTCGTTACGCATGCAGTTAAATCTAAATAACGTATATCACAAGTATTTGAAGCTAAACCATTTGATTCGCATGGATTTGAAGCTAAGCCTTCTAATTCGCATTAATTGGAAGTTAAATCACGTGTTTTGCATGGATTTGAAGCTAAACCTTCTACATCGCATTGATTTGAAGCTAAATCATGTGTTTCGCATGCAGTTGAAGCTAAATCATGTCTTTCATAAGTATTTGAAGATGAACCATTTGAATCGCATTGATTTGAACCCGAGCCTTCTACTTCGCCCTGATTTGCAGCTAAATAATGTGTTTCGAATGGATTTGAAGCTAAACCTTCTACATCACATTGAATTGCAGCTAAATCATTTGTTTCGCATGGATGTAAATCTAAGCCTTGTCCTTCAAATTGATTTGAAGCTAAATCATGTGATTCGTATGGATTTGAATCTAAGCCTTCTACTTCGCATTCATTTGAAGCTAAATCATTTGTTTCGCATGGATTTGAATCTAAGCCTTGTCCTTCGAATTGATTTGAAGCTAAATCATGTGTTTCGTATGGATTTGAAGCTAAACCTTCTACATCGCATTGATTTTAAGCTAAATCATGTGTCTCGCATGGAATTGAAGCTACCTCGTTTGTTCCTACAGCTTTTGAAGCTATATCACATATATCGCAAGTATTTGAAGCTAAATCATATGTGTCGCATGGATTTGAAGCTGAACCTACTACATCGCATTGATTTGAAGCTAAATCTTGTGTATCGCATGGATTTGACGCTAAGCCTGCTACATCGCATTGATTTGAAGATTAATCGTGTGTTTCGCATGGATTTGAAGCTAACTCGTTAGTTTCGCATGCAGTTGTAGCTAAATAATGTACATCACAAGTATTTGTAGCTAAACCATTTTTTTCGCATGGATTTGTAGCTACGCCTTCTACTTCGCATTCATTTGAAGCTAAATCATTTGTTTCGCATGGATTTGAATCTAAGCCTTGTCCTTCGATTGATTTGAAGCTAAATCATGTGTTTCGTATGGATTTGAAGCTAAACCTTCTACATCGCATTGATTTTAAGCTAAATCATGTGTCTCGCATGGAGTTGAAGCTACCTCGTTTGTTCCTACAGCTTTTGAAGCTATATCACTTATATCGCAAGTATTTGAAGCTAAATCATATGTGTCGCATGGATTTGAAGCTGAACCTACTACATCGCATTGATTTGAAGCTAAATCTTGTGTATCGCATGGATTTGAAGCTAAGCCTTCTACATCGCATTGATTTGAAGCTAAATCATGTGTATCGCATGGATTTGAAGCTAACTCGTTCATTTCGCATGCAGTTGTAGCTAAATAATGTATATCACAAGTATTTGTAGCTAAACCATTTGTTTTGCATGGATTTAAAGCTTAGCCTTCTACTCCGCTTTGATTTGAAGCTAAATCATTTGTTTCGCATGGAATTGAAGCTACCTCGTTTGTTCCTCCTGCATTTGAAGCTATATCACTTATATCGCATGGATTTGAAGCTGAACCAACTACATCGCATTGATTTGAAGCTAAATCATGTGTATCGCATGGATTTGATGCTAACTCGTTTGTTTCGCATGCAGTTGTAGCTTAATAATGTATATCACAAGTATTTGTAGCTAAACCATTTTTATCGCATGGATTTGAAGCTACGCCTTCTACTTCGTATTGATTTGAAGCTAAATCATTTGTTTCGCATGGAATTGAAGCTACCTCGTTTGTTCCTCCTGCTTTTGAAGCTATATGATTTATATTGCATGGATTTGAAGCTGAACCTACTACATCGCATTGATTTGAAGCTAAATCTTGTGTATCGCATGGATTTGAAGCAATCCATCTACATCGCATTGATTTGAAGCTTAATCATGTGTTTCGCATGGATTTGATGCTAACTCGTTTGTTTCGCATGCTTTTGTAGCTATATAATGGATATCACAAGTATTTGTAGCTAAACCATTTGTTTCGCATGAACTTGAAGCTAAGCCTACTACTTTGAATTGATTTGAAGCTAAATCATTTGTTCCGCATGGAATTGAAGCTACCTCGTTTGTTGCTCCAGCTTTTGAAACTGTATCACTTATATCGCAAGTATTTGAAGCTAAATCATATGGGTCGTATGAATTCGAACCAGAACCTTCTACATCGCAATGATTTGAAGCTAAATCTAGTATATCGCATGGATTTGAAGCTAAACCTTCTACATCGCATTGATTTGCAGCTAAATCATTTGTTTCGCGTGGATTTGAAGCTAAACCTTCTTCATCGCATTGATTTGCAGCTAAATCATGTGTTTCGCATGGATTTGAAGCTAACTCATTCGTTGCGCATGCAGTTAAATCTAAATAACTTATATCACAAGTATTTGAAGCTAAACCATTTGATTCGAATGGATTTGAAGCTAAGCCTTCTACTTCGCATTAATTGGAGGTTAAATCACGTGTTTTGCATGGATTTGAAGCTAAACCTTCTACGTCGCATTGATTTGAAGCTAAATCATGTGTTTCGCATGCAGTTCAAGCTAAATCATGTTTTTCAGAAGTATTTGAAGATGAACCATTTGAATCGCACTGATTTGAACCCGAGCCTTCTACTTCGCACTGATTTGCAGCTAAATAATGTGTTTCGCATGGATTTGAAGCTAAACGTTCTACATCGCATTGATTTGAAGCTAAATCTAGTGTATCGCACGGATTTGAATCTAAACCTTATACATCGCATTGATTTGCAGCTAAATCATGTGTATCGCATGGATTTGAAGCTAACTCGTTTGTTTCGCATGCAGTTGTAGCTAAATAATGTATATCACAAGTATTTGTAGCTAAACCATTTGTTTTGCATGGATTTGAATCTAAGCCTTCTACTTCGCATTCATTTGAAGCTAAATCATTTGTTTCGCATGGATTTGAATCTAAGCCTTGTCCTTCGAATTGATTTGAAGCTAAATCATGTGTTTCGTATGGATTTGAAGCTAAACCTTCTACATCGCATTGATTTTAAGCTAAATCATGTGTCTCGCATGGAATTGAAGCTACCTCGTTTGTTCCTACAGCTTTTGAAGCTATATCACTTACATCGCAAGTATTTGAAGCTAAATCATATTTGTCGCATGGATTTGAAGCTGAACCTACTACATCGCATTGATTTGAAGCTAAATCTTGTGTATCGCATGGATTTGAAGCTAAGCCTGCTACATCGCATTGATTTGAAGATAAATCGTGTGTTTCGCATGGATTTGAAGCTAACTCGTTAGTTTCGCATGCAGTTGTAGTTAAATAATGTACATCACAAGTATTTGTAGCTAAACCATTTTTTTCGCATGGATTTGTAGCTACGCCTTCTACTTCGCATTCATTTGAAGCTAAATCATTTGTTTCGCATGGATTTGAATCTAAGCCTTGTCCTTCGAATTGATTTGAAGCTAAATCATGTGTTTCGTATGGATTTGATGCTAAACCTTCTACATCGCATTGATTTTAAGCTAAATCATGTGTCTCGCATGGAATTGAAGCTACCTCGTTTGTTCCTACAGCTTTTGTAGCTATATCACATATATCGCAAGTATTTGAAGCTAAATCATATGTGTCGCATGGATTTGAAGCTGAACCTACTACATCGCATTTATTTGAAGCTAAATCTTGTGTATCGCATGGATTTGAAGCTAAGCCTTCTACGTCGCATTGATTTGAAGCTAAATCATGTGTATCGCATGGATTTGAAGATAACTCGTTCATTTCGCATGCAGTTGTAGCTAAATAATGTATATCACAAGTATTTGTAGCTAAACCATTTGTTTTGCATGGATTTAAAGCTTAGCCTTCTACATCGCATTGATTTGAAGATAAATCGTGTGTTTCGCATGGATTTGAAGCTAACTCGTTAGTTTCGCATGCAGTTGTAGCTAAATAATGTATATCACAAGTATTTGTAGCTAAACCATTTTTTTCGCATGGATTTGTAGCTACGCCTTCTACTTCGCATTGATTTGAAGCTAAATCATTTGTTTCGCATGTAATTGAAGCTACCTCGTTTGTTCCTCCTGCTTTTGAAGCTATATGATTTATATTGCATGGATTTGAAGCTGAACCTACTACATCGGATTGATTTGAAGCTAAATCTTGTGTATCGCATGGATTTGAAGCAAACCAACTACATCGCATTAATTTGAAGCTTAATCATGTGTTTAAGCCTTGGCCTTCGAATTGATTTGAAGCTAAATCATATATTTCGTATGGATTTGAAGCTAAACCTTCTACATCGCATTGACTTGAAGCTAAATCATGTGTCTCGAATGGAATTGAAGCCACCTCGTTTGTTCCTACAGCTTTTGAAGCTATATCACTTATATCGCAAGTATTTGAAGCTAAATCATGTGTATCGCATGGATTTGAAGCTAACTCGTTTGTTTCGCATGCAGTTGTAGCTAAATAATGTATATCACAAGTATTTGTATCTAAACCATTTGTTTTGCATGGATTTGAAGCTAAGCCTTCTTCTTCGCATTCATTTGAAGCTAAATCATTTGTTTCGCATGTATTTGAATCTAAGCCTTGTCCTTCGAATTGATTTGAAGCTAAATCATGTGTTTCGTATGGATTTGAAGCTAAACCTTCTACATCGCATTGATTTTAAGCTAAATCATGTATCTCGCATGGAATTGAAGCTACCTCGTTTGTTCCTACAGCTTTTGAAGCTATATCAATTATATCGCAAGTATTTGAAGCTAAATCATATGTGTCGCATGGATTTGAAGCTGAACCTACTACATCGCATTGATTTGAAGCTAAATCTTGTGTATCGCATGGATTTGAAGCTAAGCCTTCTGCATCGCATGAGTTGAAGCTAAATCATGTGTATCGCATGGATTTGATACTAACTCGTTCGTTTCCCCTGCATTTGAAGCTATATCAATTATACCCCATGTGTTTGAAGCTAAATCATTTGTTTCGCGTGTATTTGAAGGCAAACCTTATACATCGCATTGATTTGCAGCTAAGTCATGTGTTTCGCATGGATTTGAAGCTAACTCTTTCGTTGCGCATGCAGTTAAATCTAAATAACGTATATCACAAGTATTTGTAGCTAAAGCATTTATTTCGCATGGATTTCATGCTAAGCCTTCTACTTCGCATTAATTGGAAGTTAAATCACGTGTTTTGCATGGATTTGAAGCTAAACCTTCTACATCGCATTGATTTGAAGCTAAATCATGTGTTTCACATGCAGTTGAAGCTAAATCATGTCTTTCACAAGTATTTGAAGATGAACCATTTGAATCGCATTGATTTGAACCCGACCCTTCTACTTCGCACTGATTTGCAGCTCAATAATGTGTTTCGCATGGATTTGAAGCTAAAACTTCTACATCGTATTGATTTGCAGCTAAAACATGTGTTTCGCATGGATTTGAAGCTAACTCGTTCGTTTCGCCTCCATTTGAAACTATATCACTTATATCGCAAATATTTGAAGCTAAATCATGTGTGCCGCATGGATATGAAGCTGAACCTTCTACAGCGCATTGATTTGAAGCTAAATCGTGTGTATCGCATGGATTTGAAGCTAAACCTTCTACATCACATTGATTTGCAGCTAAATCATTTGTTTCGCATGAATGTGAATCTAAGCCTTGGCCTTCGAATTGATTTGAAGCTAAATCTTATGTTTCGTATGGATTTGAAGCTAAACCTTCTACATCGCATTGACTTGAAGCTAAATCATGTGTCTCGAATGGAATTGAAGCTACCTCGTTTGTTCCTACAGCTTTTGAAGCTATATCACTTATATCGCAAGTATTTGAAGCTAAATCATGTGTATCGCATGGATTTGAATCTAACTCGTTTGTTTCGCATGCAGTTGTAGCTAAATAATGTATATCACAAGTATTTGTATCTAAACCATTTGTTTAGCATGGATTTGAAGCTAAGCCTTCTACTTCGCATTGATTTGAAGCTAAATCATTTGTTTCGCATGTATTTGAATCTAAGCCTTGTCCTTCGAATTGATTTGAAGCTAAATCATGTGTTTCGTATGGATTTGAAGCTAAACCTTCTACATCGCATTGATTTTAAGCTAAATTATGTGTTTCGCATGGAGTTGAAGCTAACTCGTTTGTTTCGCATTCATTTGTAGTTATATCACTTATATCGCATGTATCTGATGCTAAATCATTTGTGTCGCATGGATTTGAAGCTAAACCTTCTACATTCTATTGATTTGAAGCTAAACCTTCTACCTCCTATTGTTTTGAAGCTAAACCTTCTACATGGCATTGATTTGCAGCTAAATCAAGTGTTTCGCATGGATTTGAAGCTAACTCGTTCGTTGCGCATGCAGTTAAATCTAAATAACGTATATCACAAGTATTTGAAGCTAAACCATTTGATTCGCACGGATTTGTACCTAAGCCTTCTACTTCGCATTAATTGGAAGTTAAATCACGTATTTTGAATGGATTTGAAGCTAAACCTTCTACATCGCATTGATTTGAAGCTTAATCATGTGTTTCGCATGGATTTGATGCTAACTCGTTTGTTTCGCATGCAGTTATAGCTATATAATGGATATCACAAGAATTTGTAGCTAAACCATTTGTTTCGCATGAATTTGAAGCTAAGCCTTCTACTTCGCATTGATTTGAAGCTAAATCATTTGTTTCGCATGGAATTGAAGCTACTTCGTTTGTTCCTCCAGCTTTTGAAGCAGTATCACTTATATCGCAAGTATTTGAAGCTAAATTATATGTGTCGTATGGATTTGAACCAGAACCTTCTACATCGCATTGATTTGATGTTAAATCTAGTGTATCGCATGGATTTGAAGCTAAACCTTCTACATCGCATTGATTTGCAGCTAAACCATCTGTTTCGCATGGATTTGAATCTAAGCCTGGTCCTTCGAATTGATTTCAAGCTAAATCATGTGTTTCGTATGGATTTGAAGCTAAACCTTCTACATCGCATTGATTTGAAGCTAAACCTTCTACATTCTATTGATTTGAAGCTAAACCTTCTACCTGTTATTGTTTTGAAGCTGAACCTTCTATATCGCGTTCATTTGAAGCTAAATCATGTGTTTCGCATGGATTTGAAGCTAACTCGTTCGTTTCGCCTGCAGTTGAATCTACATCACTTATATCGCAAGTATTTGAAGCTAAATCATGTGTATCGCGTGGATTTTGAAGCTGACTCGCTTGATTAGTCTGCATTTGAAGCTATATCACTTATACCCCAAGTGTTTGAAGCTAAATCATATGAATCGCTTGGATTTGATGCTAAATCATATGATTCGCGTGGATTTGAAGCTAAACCTTCTACATCGCATTGATTTGAAGCTAAGTCATGTGTCTCGCATGGATTTGAAGCTAACTCGTTCGTTTCGCCTCCATTGGAAACTATGTCACTTATATCGCAAGTATTTGAAGCTAAATCATATGTGCCGCATGGATTTGAAGCTGCACGTACTACATCGCATTGATTTGAAGCTAAACCTTGTGTATCGCATGGATTTGAAGCTAAACCTTCTACATCGCATTGATTTGAAGCTAAATCATTTGTTTCGCATGGATTTGAATCTAAGCCTTGTCCTTCGAATTGATTTGAAGCTAAATCACGTGTTTCGCTTGGATTTGAAGCTAACTCGTTCGTTGCGCATGCAGTTAAATATAAATATCGTACATCACAATTATTTATACCTAAACCATTTGCTTCGAATGGATTTGAAGCTAAACCTTCTACATCGCATTGATTTGAAGCTAAATTATGTGTTTCGCATGGAGTTGAAGCTAACTCGTTTGTTTCGCATTCATTTGTAGTTATATCACTTATATCGCATGTATCTGATGCTCAATCATTTGTGTCGCATGGATTTGAAGCTAAACCTTCTACATTCTATTGATTTGAAGCTAAACCTTCTACCTCCTATTGTTTTGAAGCTAAATCTTCTACATGGCATTGATTTGCAGCTAAATCAAGTGTTTCGCATGGATTTGAAGCTAACTCGTTCGTTTCGCCTGCAGTTGAATCTACATTACTTATATCGCTAGTATTTGAAGCTAAATCATGTGTATCGCGTGGATTTTGATGCTAACTCGTTTGATTAGTCTTCATTTGAAGCTATATCACTTACACCCCAAGTGTTTGAAGCTATATCAGTTGTTTCGCATGGATTTGAAGCTAAACCTTCTTCATCGCATTGATTTGCAGCTAAATCATGTGTTTCGCATGGATTTGAAGCTAACTCGTTCGTTGCGCATGCAGTTAAATCTAAATAACGTATATCACAAGTATTTGAAGCTAAACCATTTGATTCGCACGGATTTGAACCTAAGCCTTCTACTTCGCATTAATTGGAAGTGAAATCACGTATTTTGCATGGATTTGAAGCTAAACCTTCTACATCGCATTGATTTGAAGCTTAATCATGTGTTTCGCATGGATTTGATGCTAACTCGTTTGTTTCGCATGCAGTTATAGCCATATAATGGATATCACAAGAATTTGTAGCTAAACCATTCGTTTCGCATGGATTTGAAGCCAAGCCTTCTACTGCGCTTGGATTTGAAGCTGACTCGTTTGTTTCGCATGCAGTTGAAGCTAAGTCATGTATATCACAAGTATTTGAAGCTAAATCTAGTGTATCGCATGGATTTGAAGCTAAACCTTCTACATCGCATTGATTTGCAGCTAAACCATCTGTTTCGCATGGATTTGAATCTAAGCCTGGTCCTTCGAATTGATTTCAAGCTAAATCATGTGTTTCGTATGGATTTGAAGCTAAACCTTCTACATCGCATTGATTTGAAGCTAAACCTTCTACATTCTATTGATTTGAAGCTAAACCTTCTACCTGTTATTGTTTTGAAGCTGAACCTTCTATATCGCATTGATTTGCAGCTAAAACATGTGTTTCGCATGGTTTTGAAGCTAACTCGTTCGTTGCGCATGCAGTTAAATCCAAATAACGTATATCACAAGTATTTGAAGCTAAACCATTTGATTCGCATGGATTTGAAGTTAAGCCTTCTACTTCGCATTAATTGGAAGCTAAATCACGTGTTTTGCATGGTTTTGAAGCTAAACCTTCTACATCGCATTGATTTGAAGCTAAATCATGTGTTTCGCATGCAGTTGAAGCTAAATCATGTCTTTCACAAGTATTTGAAGATGAACCATTTGAATCGCATTGATTTGAACCCGAGCCTTCTACTTCGCACTGATTTGCAGCTAAATAATCTGTTTCGCATGGATTTGAAGCTAAATCTTCTACATCGCATTGATTTGAAGCTAAATCATGTGACTCGCATGGAATTGAAGCTACCTCGTTTGTTCCTACAGCTTTTGAAGCTATATCACTTATATCGCAAGTATTTGAAGTTAAATCATGTGTATCACATGGATTTGAAGCTAATTCGTTTGTTTCGCATGCAGGTGTAGCTAAATAACGTATATCACAAGTATTTGTAGCTAAACCATTTGTTTTGCATGGATTTGAAGCTAAGCCTTCTACTTCGCATTCATTTGAAGCTAAATCATTTGTTTCGCATGGATTTGAATCTAAGCCTTGTCCTTCGAATTGATTTGAAGCTAAATCATGTGTTTCGTATGGATTTGAAGCTAAACCTTTTACATGGCATTGATTTTAAGCTAAATCATGTGTCTCGCATGGAATTGAAGCTACCTCGTTTGTTTCTACTGCTTTTGAAGCTATATCACTTATATCGCAAGTGTTTGAAGCTAAATCATTTGTATCGCATGGATTTGAAGCTGAACCTTCTGCATCGCATTGATTTGAAGCAAAATCATGTGTTTTGCATGGATTTGATGCTAACTCGTTTGCTTCCCCTGCATTTGAAGCTGTATCAGTTATATCGCAAGTATCTGATGCTAAATCATTTGTTTTGCATGGATTTGAAGATAAATCTTCTACAAAACCATGGATTTGCAGCTAAATCATGTGTTTCGCATGGATTTGAAGCTAAACCTTCTGCATCGCATCGATTTGAAGCAAAATCATGTGTTTTGCATGGATTTGATGCTAACTCGTTTGCTTCCACTGCATTTGAAGCTATATCAGTTATATCGCAAGTATCTGATGCTAAATCATTTGTTTTGCATGGATTTGAAAATAAATCTTCTACATCGCATGGATTTGCAGCTAAATCATGTGTTTCGCATGGATTTGATGCTAACTCGTTTTTTTCGAATGCATTTGCAGCTATATCACTTATATCGCAAGTATCTGAATCTAAATCATTTGTTTCGCATGGATTTGGAGCTAAGCCTTCTACTTCGTATCGATTTGAAGTTAAATGATATGTATCGCATGGATTTTGAAGCTAACTCGTTTGATTCGTCAGCATTTGAAGCTATATCTCTTATATCCCAATTGTTTGAAGCTAAATCATTTGTTTCGCATGGATTTGAATCTAAACCTTCTACATCGCATTGATTTGAAGCTAAATCATGTGAATCGCTTGGATTTGAAGCTAACTCGTTTGCTTCGGATGCATTTGAAGCTATATCACTTATATCTCAATTGTTTGAAGCTAAATCATTTGTTTCGCATGGATTTGAAGCTAAATCTTCTGCATCGCATTGATTTAAAGCTAAATCATGCGTTTTGCATGGATTTGATGCTAACTCGTTAGTTTCGACGGCATTTGAAGCTATATCACTTATATCGCAAGTATCTGAATCTAAATCATTTGTATCGCATGGATTTGAAGCTAAGCCTTCTACATCGTATCGATTTGAAGCTAAATGAAATGTATCGCATGGATTTGAAGCTAACTCGTTTGATTCGTCTGCATTTGAAGCTATATCACTTATATCCCAAGTGTTTGAAGCTAAATCATTTGTATCGCATGGATTTGAAGCTAAACCTTCTGCATCGCATTGATTTGAAGCAAAATCATGTGTTTTGCATGGATTTGATGCTAACTCGTTTGCTTCCCCTGCATTTGAAGCTATATCAGTTATATCGCAAGTATCTGATGCTAAATCATTTGTTTTGCATGGATTTGAAGATAAATCTTCTACAAAACCATGGATTTGCAGCTAAATCATGTGTTTCGCATGGATTTGAAGCTAAACCTTCTGCATCGCATTGATTTGAAGCAAAATCATGTGTTTTGCATGGATTTGTTGCTAACTCGTTTGCTTCCACTGCATTTGAACCTATATCAGTTATATCGCAAGTATCTGATGCTAAATCATTTGTTTTGCGTGGATTTGAAGATAAATCTTCCACATCGCATGGATTTGCAGTTAAATCACGTGTTTCGCATGGATTTGAAGCTAACTCGTTAGTTTCGAATGCATTTGTAGCTATATCACGTTTATCGCAAGTATCTGATTCTAAATTATTTGTTTTCGCATGGATTTGAAGCTAAGCCTTCTACTTCATATCGATTTGAAGTTAAATGATATGTATCGCATGGATTTTGAAGCTAACTCGTTTGATTCGTCAGCATTTGAAGCTATATCTCTTATATCCCAATTGTTTGAAGCTAAATCATTTGTTTCGCATGGATTTGAAACTAAACCTTCTACATCGCATTGATTTGAAGCTAAATCATGTGAATCGCTTGGATTTGAAGCTAACTCGTTTGCTTCGGATGCATTTGAAGCTATATCACTTATATCTCAATTGTTTGAAGCTAAATCATTTGTTTCGCATGGATTTGAATCTAAATCTTCTGCAACGCATTGATTTAATGCTAAATCATGCGTTTTGCATGGATTTGATGCTAACTCGTTAGTTTCGACGGCATTTGAAGCTATATCATTTATATCGCAAGTATCTGAATCTAAATCATTTGTATCGCATGGATTTGAAGCTAAGCCTTCTACATCGTATCGATTTGAAGCTAAATTAAATGTATCGCATGGATTTGAAGCTAACACGTTTGATTCGTCTGCATTTGAAGCTATATCACTTATATCCCAAGTGTTTGAAGCTAAATCATTTGTATCGCATGGATTTGAAGCTAAACCTTCTGCATCGCATTGATTTGAAGCAAAATCATGTGTTTTGCATGGATTTGATGCTAACTCGTTTGCTTCCCCTGCATTTGAAGCTATATCAGTTATATCGCAAGTATCTGATGCTAAATCATTTGTTTTGCATTGATTTGAAGATAAATCTTCTACAAAACCATGGATTTGCAGCTAAATCATGTGTTTCGCATGGATTTGAAGCTAAACCTTCTGCATCGCATTGATTTGAAGCAAAATCATGTGTTTTGTATGGATTTGATGCTAACTCGTTTGCTTCCACTGCATTTGAAGCTATATCAGTTATATCGCAAGTATCTGATGCTAAATCATTTGTTTTGCATGGATTTGAAGATAAATCTTCCACATCGCATGGATTTGCAGTTAAATCACGTGTTTCGCATGGATTTGAAGCTAACTCGTTAGTTTCGAATGCATTTGAAGCTATATCACGTTTATCGCACGTATCTGATTCTAAATTATTTGTTTTTGCATGGATTTGAAGCTAAGCCTTCTACTTCATATCGATTTGAAGTTAAATGATATGTATCGCATGGATTTTGAAGCTAACTCGTTTGATTCGTCAGCATTTGAAGCTATATCACTTATATCCCAATTGTTTGAAGCTAAATCATTTGTTTCGCATGGACTTGAATCTAAACGTTCTACATCGCATTGATTTGATGCTAAATCATGTGATTCGCTTGTATTTGAAACTAACTCGTTTGCTTTGGCTGCATTTGAAGCTATATCACTTATATCTCAAGTGTTTGAAGCTAAATCATTTGTTTCGAATGGATTCGAAACTAAACCTTCTGCATCGCATTGATTTGAAGCTAAATCATGTGTTTTGCATGGATGTTATGCTAACTCGTTTGTTTCCCCTGCATTTGAAGCTATATCACTTATATCGCAAGTATCTGAATCTAAATCATTTGTTTCGCATGAATTTGAAGCTCAGCCTTCTACTTCGTATCGATTTGAAGTTAAATGATATGTATCGCATGGATTTTGAAGCTAACTCGTTTGATTCGTCAGCATTTGAAGCTATATCACTTATATCCCAATTGTTTGAAGCTAAATCATTTGTTTCGCATGGACCTGAATCTAAACGTTCTACATCGCATTGATTTGAAGCTAAGTCATGTGATTCGCTTGGATTTGAAGCTAACTCGTTTGCTACGGATGCATTTGAAGCTATATCAGTTATATCGCAAGTATCTGATGCTAAATCACTTGTTTTGCATGGATTTGAAGCTAAACCTTCTGCATCGCATTGATTTGAAGCAAAATCATGTGTTTTGCATGGATTTGATGCTAACTCGTTTGCTTCCCCTGCATTTGAAGCTATATCAGTTATATCGCAAGTATCTGATGCTAAATCATTTGTTTTGCATGGATTTGAAGATAAATCTTCCACATCGCATGGATTTGCAGTTAAATCACGTGTTTCGCATGGATTTGAAGCTAATTCGTTAGTTTCGAATGCATTTGAAGCTATATCACGTTTATCGCAAGTATCTGAATCTAAATTATTTGTTTTAGCATGGATTTGAAGCTAAGCCTTCTACTTCATATCGATTTGAAGTTAAATGATATGTTTCGCATGGATTTGAAGCTAAACCTTCTGCATCGCATTGATTTAAAGCTAAATCATGTGTTTTGCATGGATTTGATGCTAACTCGTTAGTTTCGACGGCATTTGAAGCTATATCACTTATATCGCAAGTATCTGAATCTAAATCATTTGTATCGCATGGATTTGAAGCTAAGCCTTCTACATCGTATCGATTTGAAGCTAAATGAAATGTATCGCATGGATTTGAAGCTAACTCGTTTGATTCGTCTGCATTTGAAGCTATATCACTTATATCCCAAGTGTTTGAAGCTAAATCATTTGTATCGCATGGATTTGAAGCTAAACCTTCTGCATCGCATTGATTTGAAGCAAAATCATGTGTTTTGCATGGATTTGATGCTAACTCGTTTGCTTCCCCTGCATTTGAAGCTATATCAGTTATATCGCAAGAATCTGATGCTAAATCATTTGTTTTGCATGAATTTAAAGCTAAGCCTTCTACTTAGTATAGATTTGAAGTTAAATCATGTGTTTCGCTTGGATTTGAAGCTAAACCTTCTGCATCGCATTGATTTGAAGGTAAATCATGTGTTTTGCATGGATTTGATGCTAACTCGTTTGTTTCCCCTGCATTTGAAGCTATATCACTTATATCGCAAGTATCTGAATCTAAATCATTTGTTTCGCATGAATTTGAAGCTAAACCTTCTACAACGCATTGATTTTAAGCTAAATCAAGTGATTTGCTTGGATTTGAAGCTAACTCGTTTATTTCGTCTGCATTTGAAGAAATATCACATATATCTCAAGTGTTTGAAGCTAAATCATTTGTTTCGCATGGATTTGAAGCTAATCCTTATACTTCGTCCCGATTTGAAGCTAAATGAAATGTATCGCATGGATTTGATGCTAACTCGTTTGTTTCCCCTGCATTTGAAGCTATATCACTTATATCGCAAGTATCTGTATCTAAATCATTTGTTTCACATGTATTTGAAGCTAAACCTTCTAAATCGCATGTATTTGAAGCTAAATCGTGTGATTCTCTTGGATTTGTAGCTAACTCGTTTGTTTCGTCTGCATTTGAAGCTATATAACTTATATCGGATGTATCTGGAGCAAAATCATTGGTTTCGCATGGCTTCGAAGCTAAACCTTCTACAACGCATAGATTTGAAGCTACCTCGTTTGCTTTGTCTGCATTTGAAGCTATATCACTTATATCGCAAGTATTTGAAGAAAAATCATGTGTCTTGGATGGACTTGAATCTAACTCGTTTGTAGCGTCTGCATTTGAAGCTATATCACTTATATCGCAAGAATCTGAAGCTAAATCAATTGTTTCGCATGGATTTGAAGCTAAATCTTCTACATCGCATTGATTTGCAGCTAAATCCTGCGTTTCGCATGGATTTGAAGCTAACTCGTTCGTTTCGCCCGCATTTGATGCTATAACACTCACATCCCAAGTGTTTGAAGCTAAATCATTTGTGTCGCAAGGATTTGAAGCTAAACCTTCTACATAGCATTGAGTTGAAGCTTAGTCAAGTGTTTTGCATGGATTTGAAGCTAACTCGTTCGTTTCGCCCGCATTTGATGCTATAACACTCATATCCCAAGTGTTTGAAGCTAAATCATTTGTGTCGCATGGATTTGGAGCTAAACCTTTTACATCACATTCATTTGCAGCTAAATCATGTCTTCCGCATGGATTTGAAGCCAACTCGTTCGTTTCGCTTGCATTTGATGCAATATCACTTATATCGCAAGTATCTGAAGCTAAATCATTTGTTTCGCATGTATTTGAAGATAAACCTTCTAAATCGCATTTATTTGAAGCTAAATCGTGTGGTTCTCTTGGATTCGTAGCTGACTCGTTTGTTTCGTCTGCATTTGAAGCTATATCACTTATATCGCATGTATCTGAAGCAAAATCATTGGTTTCGCATGGCTTCGAAGCTAAACCTTCTACAACGCATAGATTTGAAGCTACCTCGTTTGCTTCGTCTGCATTTGAAGCTATATCACTTATATCGCAAGTATTTGAAGAAAAATCATGTGTCATGTATGGACTTGAATCTAACTCGTTTGTTGCGTCTGTATTTGAAGCTATATCACTTATATCGCAAGTATCTGAAGCTAAATCATTTGTTTCGCATGGATTTGAAGCTCAATCTTCTACATCGCATTGATTTGCAGCTAAATCATGTGTTTCGTAAGGATTTGAAGCTATGCCTTCTACTTCGCATTGATTTCAAGCTAACTCATGTGTTTCGCATGGATTTGAAGCTAACTCGTTTGTTTCGTCTGCAATTGAAGTTATATCTCTTATATCCCAAGTGATTGAAGCTAAATCATTTGTTTCGCATGGATTTGAAGCTAATCCTTCTACTGCGTATCGATTTGAAGCTAAATGATATGCATAGCATGGATTTTGAAGCTAACTCGTTTGATTCGTCTGCATTTGAAGCTACATCACTTATATCCCAAGTGTTTGAAGCTAAATCATTTGTTTCGCTTGGATTTGAAGCTAAACCTTCTACATCGCAATGATTTGAAGCTAAATCATGTGTTTCGCTTGGATTTGAATCTAAACCTTCTACATCGCATTGATTTGAAGCTAAATCATGTCTTTCGCTTGGATTTAAAGCTAACTCGTTTGTTTCGCCTGGATTTGAAGCTAAATCGTGTATATCGCAAGTATTTGGTGCTAAACCATTTGTTTCGCATGGTTTCGAAGATCAGCCTTCTACTTCGCAATTGATTTGAAGCTAAATCATGTGTTTCGATTGGATTTGAAGCTAACTCGTTTGATTCGTCTGCATTTGAAGCTATATCACTTATAACCCAAGTATTTGAAGCTAAATCATTGGTTTCGCATGGATTTGAAGCTAAACCTTCGACATAGCATTGATTTGAAGCTTTATCATGTGTTTTGCATGGATTTGAAGCTAACTCGTTTGTTGCCCCTGCATTTGAAGCTATATCACTTATATTGCAAGTATCTGAAGCTAAATCATTTGTTTCGCATGGATTTGAAGCAAAACCTTCTACATCATATTGATTTGAATCTAAATCATGTCTTTCGCTTGTATTTGAAGCTAACACGTTTGTTTCGTCTGCATTTGAAGCTATGTCACTAATATCGCAAGTATTTGAAGCCAAATCATTTGTGTCGCATGGATTTGAATCTAAACATTCTACATCTCATTGATTTTAAGCTAAATCACGTGTTCCGCTTGGATTTGAAGCTAAACCTTCTACATCGCATTGATATGACGATAAATCATGTGTTTCGCTTGGATTTGAAGCTAACTCGTTTGATTCGTCTGCATTTGAAGCTATATCACTTATAACCCAAGTATTTGAAGCTAAATCATTGGTTTCGCATGGATTTGAAGCTAAACCTTCGACATAGCATTGATTTGAAGCTTTATCATGTGTTTTGCATGGATTTGAAGCTAACTCGTTTGTTGCCCCTGCATATGAAGCTATATCACTTATATTGCAAGTATCTGAAGCTAAATCATTTGTTTCGCTTGGATTTGAAGCAAAACCTTCTACATCGTATTGATTTGAATCTAAATCATGTCTTTCGCTTGTATTTGAAGCTAACTCGTTTGTTTCGTCTGCATTTGAAGCTATGTCACTTATATCGCAAGTATTTGAAGCCAAATCATTTGTGTCGCATGGATTTGAATCTAAACATTCTACATCTCTTTGATTTTAAGCTAAATCACGTGTTCCGCTTGGATTTGAAGCTAACTCGTTTGATTCGTCTGCATTTGAAGCTATATCACTTATAACCCAAGTATTTGAAGCTAAATCATTGGTTTCGCATGGATATGAAGCTAAACCTTCGACATAGAATTGATTTGAAGATTTATCATGTGTTTTGCATGGATTTGAAGCTAACTCGTTTGTTGCCCCTGCATATGAAGCTGTATTACTTATAGCGCAAGTATCTGATGCTAAATCATTTGTTTCGCTTGGATTTGAAGCTAAATCTTCAACATCGCATTGATTAGCAGCTAAACCATGTGTTTCGCATGGAGTTGAAGCTAAACCTTCTACATAGAATTGTTTAGAAGCTTAGTCATGTGTTTTGCATGGGTTTGAAGCTAACTCGTTTGTTTCCCCTGCATTTATAGCTGTATCACTTATATCGCAAGTATCTGGTGCTAAATCATTTGATTCGCATGGATTTGAACCTACACCTTCTACATCGCATTGATTTGCAGCTAAATCATGTGTTTCGCTTGGATTTGAAGCTAAACCTTCTACATCGCATTGATTTGAAGCTAAATCATGTGTGTCGCTTGTATTTGAAGCTAACTCGATTGTTTCGTCTGCATTGGAAGCTATATCACTTATGTCGCAAGTATCTGAAGCTATATCTTTGTGTCGCATGAATTTGAAGCTAAACCTTCTACAACGCATTGATTTTAAGCTAAATCAAGTGATTTGATTGGATTTGAAGCTAACTCGTTTATTTCGTCTGCATTTGAAGAAATATCACATATATCTCAAGTGTTTGAAGCTAAATCATTTGTTTCGCATGGATTTGAAGCTAAGCCTTATACTTCGTCCCGATTTGAAGCTAAATAAAATGTATCGCATGGATTTGATGCTAACTCGTTTGTTTCCCCTGCATTTGAAGCTATATAACTTATATCCCAAGTGATTGAAGCTAAATCATTTGTTTCGCATGGATTTGAAGCTAAACCATATACATCGCATTGATTTGCAGCTAAATCATGTGTCTCGCATGGATTTGAAGCTAACTCGTTTGATTCTCCTGCATTTAAAGCTATATCACTTATATCCCAAGTGATTGAAGCTAAATCATTTGTTTCGCATGGATTTGAAGCTAAGCCTTCTACTTCGTATCGATTTCAAACTAAATCATGTGTTTCGCTTGGATTTGAAACTAAACCTCCTGCATCGCATTGATTTGAAGCTTAATCATGTGTTTTGCATGGATTTGATGCTAACTCGTTTGTTTCCCCTGCATTTGAAGCTATATCACTTATATCGCAAGTATCAGTATCTAAATCATTTGTTTCACATGTATTTGAAGCTAAACCTTCTAAATCGCATGTATTTGAAGCTAAATCGTGTGATTCTCTTGGATTTGTAGCTAACTCGTTTGTTTCGTCTGCATTTGAAGCTATATAACTTATATCGGATGTATCTGAAGCAAAATCATTGGTTTCGCATGGCTTCGAAGCTAAACCTTCTACAACGCATAGATTTGAAGCTACCTCGTTTGCTTTGTCTGCATTTGAAGCTATATCACTTATATCGCAAGTATTTGAAGAAAAATCATGTGTCTTGGATGGACTTGAATCTAACTCGTTTGTAGCGTCTGCATTTGAAGCTATATCACTTATATCGCAAGTATCTGAAGCTAAATCAATTGTTTCGCATGGATTTGAAGCTAAATCTTCTACATCGCATTGATTTGCAGCTAAATCCTGCGTTTCGCATGGATTTGAAGCTAACTCGTTCGTTTCGCCCGCATTTGATGCTATAACACTCACATCCCAAGTGTTTGAAGGTAAATCATTTGTGTCGCAAGGATTTGAAGCCAAACCTTCTACATAGCATTGAGTTAATGCTTAGTCAAGTGTTTTGCATGGATTTGAAGCTAACTCGTTCGTTTCGCCCGCATTTGATGCTATAACAATCATATCCCAAGTGTTTGAAGCTAAATCATTTGTGTCGCATGGATTTGGAGCTAAACCTTTTACATCACATTCATTTGCAGCTAAATCATGTCTTCCGCATGGATTTGAAGCCAACTCGTTCGTTTCGCTTGCATTTGATGCAATATCACTTATATCGCAAGTATCTGAAGCTAAATCATTTGTTTCGCATGTATTTGAAGATAAACCTTCTAAATCGCATTTATTTGAAGCTAAATCGTGTGGTTCTCTTGGATTCGTAGCTGACTCGTTTGTTTCGTCTGCATTTGAAGCTATATCACTTATATCGCATGTATCTGAAGCAAAATCATTGGTTTCGCATGGCTTCGAAGCTAAACCTTCTACAACGCATAGATTTGAAGCTACCTCGTTTGCTTCGTCTGCATTTGAAGCTATATCACTTATATCGCAAGTATTTGAAGAAAAATCATGTGTCATGTATGGACTTGAATCTAACTCGTTTGTTGCGTCTGTATTTGAAGCTATATCACTTATATCGCAAGTATCTGAAGCTAAATCATTTGTTTCGCATGAATTTGAAGCTCAATCTTCTACATCGCATTGATTTGCAGCTAAATCATGTGTTTCGTAAGGATTTGAAGCTATGCCTTCTACTTCGCATTGATTTCAAGCTAACTCATGTGTTTCGCATGGATTTGAAGCTAACTCGTTTGTTTCGTCTGCAATTGAAGTTATATCTCTTATATCCCAAGTGATTGAAGCTAAATCATTTGTTTCGAGTGGATTTGAGGCTAACTCGTTTGTTTCGTCTGCATTTGAAGCTATATCACTTATATCCGAAGTGTGTGAAGCTCAATCATTTGTTTCGGATGGATTTGAAGCTAAACCTTCTACATCGCAATGATTTAAAGCTAAATCATTTGTTTCGCTTGCATATGAAGCTATCATGTTTGTTTCGTCTGCATTTGAAGCTATATCACTTATATCGCCATTATCTGAATCTCGATGTTTTGTATCGCTTGGATTTGAAGCTAAACCTTCTAACTCGCATTGATTTGAATCCAAATTATGTGATTCGTATGAATTTGAAGCTAACTCGTTTGTTTCGTCTGCGTTTGAAGCTATATCACTCATAGCCCAAGTGTTTGAAGCTAATACATTTGTGTCGCATGGATTTGAAGCTAAACCTTCTACATAGCATTGATTTGAAGCTGAATCATTTGTTTCGCATGGATTTGAAGTTAATTCATTTGTTTCGCATGGATTTGAAGCTAAGCCTTCTACTTCGCATTGTTTGAAGCTAGATCATGTGTTTCACTTGGATATGAAGCTAACTCTTTTGTTTCGTCTGCATTTGAAGCTATATCACTTATATCTCAAGTGTTTGAAGCTAAATCATTTGTTTCGCATGGATTTGAAGCTAAACCTTCTACATCGTACTGATTTGAAGCTAAATCATGTGATTTGCTTGGATTTGAAGCTAACTCGTTTGTTTCGTCTGCATTTGAAGCTATATCACTCATACCCCAAGTGTATGAAGCTAAATCATTCGTTTCGCATGGATTTGAAGCTAAATATTATACATCGCATGGATTTGCAGCTAAATCATGTGTTTCGCATGGATTTGAAGCTAACTCGTTAGTTTCGCCTTCATTTGAAGCTACATAATTTATATCTCAAGTATCTGAATCTAAATCATTAGCTTCGCATGTATTTGAAGCTAAGCCTTCTACTTCGTATCGATTTCAAGCTAAATCATTTGTTTCGCATGGATTTGAAGCTAAGCCTTCTACTTCGTATCGATTTCAAGCTAAATCATTTGTTTCGCATGGATTTGAAGCTAAGCCTTATACTTCGTATCGATTTGAAGCTAAATGAAATGTATCGCATGGATTTGAAGCTAAACCTTCCACATCCCATAGATTTGAAGCTAGCTCGATTTCTTCGTCTGCATTTGAAGCTATATCACTTATATCGCAAAGTATCTGAAGCTAAATCATTTGTTTCGAATGTATTTGAAGCTAAGCCTTCTACTTCGCACTGATTTGAAGCCAGATCATTTGTTTCGCTTGGATGTGAAGCTATCTCGTTTGTTTCGTCTGCATTTGAAGCTATATCACTTATATCGCAAGTATCTGAACCTAAGTCATTTGGTTCGCATGGATTTGAAGCTAAACCTTCTACATCCCATTGATTTGAAGCTAAATCATTTGTTTTGCATGGATTTGAAGCTAAATCTTCTACATCGCATGGATTTGCAGCTAAATCATGTGTTTCGCATGGATTTGTAGCTAACTCGTTAGTTTCGAATGCATTTGAAGCTATATCACTTATATCGCAAGTATCTGAATCTAAATCATTTGTTTACGCATGGATTTGAAGCTAAGCCTTCTACTTCATATCGATTTGAAGATAAATGATATGTATCGCATGGATTTTGAAGCTAACTCGTTTGATTCGTCAGCATTTGAAGCTATATCACTTATATCCCAATTGTTTGAAGCTAAATCATTTGTTTCGCATGGATTTGAATCTAAACCTTCTACATCGCATTGATTTGAAGCTATATCATGTGATCCGCTTGGATTTGAAGCTAACTCGTTTGCTTCGGCTGCATTTGAAGCTATATCACTTATATCTCAATTGTTTGAAGCTAAATCATTTGTTTCGCATGGGTTTGAAGCTAAACCTTCTGCATCGCATTGATTTGACGCTAAATCATGTGTTTTGCATGGATTTGATGCTAACTCGTTTGCTTCCCCTGCATTTGAAGCTATATCAGTTATATCGCAAGTATCTGATGCTAAATCATTTGTTTTGCATGGATTTGAAGATAATTCTTCTACATCGCATGGATTTGAAGCTAACTCGTTAGTTTCGAATGCATTTGAAGCTATATCACTTATTGTTCCGTTCCGGAAGACCTCCCGCAGGCTGCTTTCGCGAAGGTTTATGGCGTGGACCAGCGAGGATCATAAAGAGACGGAAACCTTTTTTCCATCTGCAGAACATCGGTGCAGGGTCTTCCGTTTCTTTAATGACCGCGACGCGTCGTAGGCACGAAAGGCCCGAAAAAACAACCCCGTCGTAAATTTGAGAATTTGACGGGTCTTGAGAAAGTTTAGTCCCAACCGTCGCGGGGACGATATCTCAGGCCCCAGGGCACCTCCCGTCCACGCAAGTACGCAACACCCCCCTCTCCTAGACAAGGCTCGTGTAGGACGATACGAGAGGGTGGTGACGAAAAGCTTAGAGGACACTGATTGGAAAATCGCAATCTTCGAGAAAAACCAATCAGTGCGTCCCGGCGTGGAGGTGGAGGTTCCTTCAGGGATCTCAAACGGGGGTGACCAATATAAAATAACGCGACCAGTCGGGGCGCGGACAGTAAAACGCAGAAAAACCAGTCGGTGTCAAACAGTCAGAAGTCACAGTCGAAAATACTTACACGCGCTCTCTTTCTCGCCCTAGCTCTAGCTCTAACATACAGTACAATCGGACACTCTCTCGAGTTCACGAGGCATTTCGTAGAATCCTCATCCGCGGCATTACTTCGCTAACGAGCGAACGCAATCGCGGGTCGAAAAAGCTCGACTCGCTTCGCACACATTTTCCGCGACACATTCGAGTCCCTCGAGTCGGATAAGTGCGAAACATTTTTGGTCCTTCGAGCCGGATTCGCGATCTATGGAAATATAATTCGGGTGTGAAAACCCAGAGTGCAGCCGATTCCGTTACAATGGCAACGACTAGTGCACTCTCGAGCGGAATGGACAAGGGCGAAACCTACGTCCATTCCTTGAAGACGAAGCGCCGAACATTCAAGGCGCAATTGACATTGTTCTCTAAATACGTCGAGTCATACGCAGACTCCGTTATTGAGCGTGTCAAACTACGGGAACGCACACAACGCATTCGACAACAGTTTGACGATTTCAACAAAATCCAGGATGAGTTGTGTCTCCTAGAAGACTTCGACACGGCCGAAGAAGAACGAGCAACGTTGACTGATACTTATGATCACGCCATCGCCATCGCAGTCACCACGTCGGAACGGGTCGACCAGACTCACGCGCAGTCTTTTCATCCCGCAACGCGAGACTCACCTACTCCGTCTGCGTTGTCGATGGGATTATCCGTGAAGCTACCGCGGATCGACCTTCCGAAATTCGACGGCCGGCTGGAGAAATGGGTCACGTTCAAGGACGCATTCACGACGATGATCCACACGCACGCTGGGTTAAGTAATATTCAAAAACTCAACTACTTGCGCCTCTCGCTCACCGGCAGGGCGGCGACGACGATCGAGGCCTTCACCGTCAGTGAAGACAACTACGAACCCGCTTGGAATCATATGATCGAGACATATGAGAACAAGCGAGCCCTCATTCTTCGTCACGCGGCGCTTCTTCGCGACACCCCGACCATGCCGAACGAGACTTCCGAATCCATACGGGATCTTCCCAATTACATGCAACTACATGTACGGTCGTTGCAAGCTCTCGGTCGGACGTGGGAACAAATCGCGAGCGACTTACTCGCTAGCATTGCCATGTCGCGCATGGGGCAAGATATACGAAGGACGTGGGAACGCACCCTGACGACTACGGAGATGCCCAAAATTGAGGACATCTTCAAATTTTTGAACCTTTCCGCGCATCAGTACAGGGACTGTGAAACGCCTTCAACCTCGACTCCCACGGTCCAATAAGTCCAAGCCGAGACCGCACGAGGCGTTCGGAAGCCGGGTTCCTTCCGGACGAAAGAGAGGAGACAATATCCCACGCAGTCCTCGAATAGAGCAAGCGGACAAGCCTTCGTAACTGCTAAGGGTAATAATTGTGCAATCTGCAACACAGCAGAGCATTCCGTCTTTCAATGCAAGACGTTCCTTGAGATGCCAGTCAGGAAACGGATCGAGACGGCAACCAGTTTGTACTTGTGCTTGAATTGTTTGCGTTTCGACCACCGTGCTATGGACTGCAACGCCGGGAATTGCAGAACATGCGGAAAACGGCACAACACCAAGCTACACGAAGATCCGCCGAAATCCACGGACAGACCCGAATGACCACGACGGAAACGACGAAGGAAGCAGCCGAGGAAAGGGATTCGCGTTCGAGCCACCGAGGTACCGACCAATGGGTTGATGACCACGGCGATCGTCGAGGTCGCAGGTCGCGATCAACCCTCAATCCCGTGTCGAGCATTGGTCGATACCTGCGCTAACGCGAACTTCATCACGGAGGAGTTCGTCGCGAAACTCCAGCTTCCCGTCACAAACTCGGCCGCAACCATCGAGACGCTGAACGCCATGCGAACGGTCACAAGCAAGATTGTGAAAACCACCATCAAATCCCGTCTTTCGAACTACAAGCGGGATTTGACGTTTTTCACAATCCCACGCATTGCGGGGTTCGTACCGGAGGAGCCGATTGACCGTGATCAACTTAGCATCCCAGCTAACATTCCACTAGCTGATCCACACTTCTACCGTCCAGCGCCCGTAGACATGCTGATCGGAAGCGGTCCTGCCCTCGCATCACTCAGCATAGGGCAAATCAACTTGTCTGCACGTGGCAACCTGGATCTCGTCCTCCAGAAAACCCAACTGGGATGGATCATCGGGGGGAGCGCACCGGCAAGGAAACCTCAAACGACGCGAAAAACCTTCCTGACGAAGTTGAGTTTCGACCTCAGAAGATTTTGGAAATTGGAAGAGGGACCATCCGAACGGCACCTCTCGTCCGAGGAGAAACGATGCGAGGATCACTTCACCCAACATCTTCAGCGAAACGAAACAGGTCGGTACGTCGTCGCTCTGCCCTTCAACGGAAGGGAATCAATGCTCGGTGAATCACGGTCTCGCGCTTTCAATCGATTTTTGGCGTTGGAGAGGAAATTCTCGCGCGATCCTGCTTTGAAGACGGAGTATTCAACCGTCATCAATGAATACCTGGCGCTCGGACATTTGACTCAGGTAGGAAGCGATGAACCCCAGTCACCGGGTTTCTACCTGCCGCACCATGCGGTCGTAAAGTCGTCGAGCGCGACCACAAAGGTCCGTGTTGTGTTCGACGGCTCCTCCAAATCGAGTTGCGGCCTATCACTGAACGACGCGCTGATGATAGGACCCACGATACAGGACGACATGTGGCTGCTACTACTGCGATTTCGCATGCACGTGTATGCGCTGACTGGCGACATCGAGAAGATGTATCGCCAGTTCCTCGTTCGGCCAGAGGATCGCAAGTATCAACGGATCCTGTGGAGAAACGCAAACCACGAGGTCACTACGTATGAGCTGAATACGGTCACGTTCGGGCTCTCCGCGGCTCCATTTCTAGCAATTCGGTGCATACACCAGCTAGCGAACGACGAAGAGTCCCAATTTCCAGCAGCTTCAAGGACGTTGAAGAGGGACTTGTACGTCGACGATTTGCTGACTGGTGCCGATACATTGGAGGAAGCCCAGACCGTACGCAATCAGGTCATCAACTTGTTGGCGAAGGGAGGACTCAACATACGTCAATGGAGGTCAAACGAACCCAGGCTTTTGACCGACCTCTCAGCTCAACAAGTACATCCAAAGGTCTTCGGTGACGCGACCACCGTCAAGACCCTCGGTGTGGTATGGGATGCAACAGGAGACATCATCAGATTCACCGTGAATCACAACGTTACCACACGGGTAACGAAACGGTCCATCCTGTCATCGGTAGCAAAGATCTTCGATCCACTGGGACTCCTCGGACCGGTTACTATCCTCGCGAAGCTCATGATCCAGCAGTTGTGGCAACTGAAGGTCGATTGGGACGAATCCCTTCCAGTTGGCATACACACTGAATGGTCAACCTTCGCAGAGGATTTAGTTCACCTCAACCACTTGTCATTCCAGAGAAACGTCACCCAATCGGGTAATCGCAAGATCGAGCTTCACGGATTTTGTGATGCCAGCGAGCGAGCGTATGGAGCATGTATCTACGTTCGATCCATCAGCACCAGCGGCAGGATACGGGTACATCTTCTCTGCGCAAAGTCTCGAGTGGCACCACTGAAGACCGTTCCGCTCGCACGACTGGAGCTTTGCGGGGCTTCCCTGCTGGCTACTTTGACGACCTCGGTTCAAGGGGCACTCGGCACCGATCCCGCAGCCATCACCTTCTGGACCGATTCCACCATTGTTTTGAATTGGCTCCACAAGGAACCAAGCGGTCTCAAAACATTCGTTGCGAATCGCGTAGCGGATGTTCAGGGTAAAACCGACATAAACGCGTGGCGACACGTACGTTCCCACAACAACCCGGCGGATCTGCTATCCCGGGGACAAGCACCAGCGCAGTTCATCAAGAACCAACACTGGCGCCACGGACCCACCTGGCTTTCAACACACAAGTCAACGTGGCCCGAAACAATATTCGAGATCTGGGAGGATGTACCGGAGAGAAAACGACTCACTTGTTTCACCGCGACCATAAAGCGCAGTTCATCAAGAACCAACACTGGCGCCACGGACCCACCTGGCTTTCAACACACAAGTCAACGTGGCCCGAAACAATATTCGAGATCTGGGAGGATGTACCGGAGAGAAAACGACTCACTTGTTTCACCGCGACCATAAACAGTGAGGAAATTTTGAACCGATTCTCCTGTCTTTCTAGGTTAAAACATGTCACCGCGTATTGCCTACGGTTCAAGAATCCACGAGCATTCAGAGGACCTCTCACCATCGAAGAGATCCAATCGGCCACCGTCCGCATCCTACAACTGGCACAGGCAACAGCGTTTGCATTGGATCTTCGTTCATTGAGATCCGGCACCGAGCTCCACAAAAAGAGCAAGCTCCTTCCGCTGAATCCGTTCATCGACCACCAAGGACTGCTACGCGTCGGAGGCCGTCTCGTAAATTCGACGCTGTCTTACAATCAGCGCCATCCGGTCCTCTTGCCGAAGAGTCATCATGTGACCGAACTTATCATCCGCCAGGCCCACCTCGAGAACCACCACGCAGGGATGACGACTACCCTGTACGCCGTCCGGCAGGCCTATTGGCCCATCGACGGCAGAAACGCAACGCGGAAGATCGTGAGGCGGTGCGTCAAGTGCTTCCGTATGGACCCACCTGCCACAGCCTGCAGCATGGGAAACCTACCTGCCGCACGAGTAACCGAGCACCGCCCGTTTTCCAATTGCGGCGTGGACTATTGTGGTCCCTTTCATATAAAAGAGCGACGACATCGCAATCGCACTCGACTCAAGGTGTTCGTTGCTGTCTTCATTTGTTTCTCAACGAAGGCAGTACACCTTGAAGTCGTAAGCGACATGACCACAGAAGCATTCATCGGGGCTTTGCGACGATTCATCTCGCGGAGGGGGATCTGCAAAAACATCTATTCCGACAACGGCACCAATTTCGTTGGTGCGAACAACATGTTGTCCGAGATGCACGAGATCTTGCGCAATGGGGAGAACAAAATCCGCCACTTCCTAACGGAGAAGCAAATCTCGTGGCATTTCATCCCGGCGCTGTCTCCGAATTTTGGCGGCCTTTGGGAAGCCGCCGTCAAATGCTTCAAACACCACGTGAAGCGCGTGGTAGGAGAAGAACTATTCTCATTTGAGCAGTTCAACACTTTCGTGATAGAGGTCGAAGCCATCCTCAATTCCAGACCCTTGACTCTTCTATCTTCCGACCCGAACGATCCCATCGCACTCACTCCTGGCCACTTCTTGATTGGTGATTCCTTGACGAGTTTTCCTGATATTGATTTCAGAAAAACTCCCAGCAACCGACCGTCCAATTGGCAACACATACAAAAGGTCAAACAAGACTTTTGGGCCCGCTGGTACAAGGAATACATCAATCAACTCAACGTTCGCCAAAGGTGGACCAAGGGGTCGCCCAACATCACCAAGGGCACCATCGTCGTCCTGAAGGAGGATAATCTCCCACCACTGCAGTGGCGTCTCGGCTGTGTGGTACAACTCCATCCAGGACAGGACGACTTCGCCAGGGTCGTGACCGTGCGGACTTCCCAAGGAGTCTACAAGCGGAACGTGCGACAACTGGCACCTCTGCCCATCGAGCACAGTGTTTAGAGACATTTTTAAACATACCGCAAGCAACCCAGGACATCGCGATCGAATTAGCTAATAAGTACGCTGATTGTGTATTGACCGATTCGGTCGCTCAACGGGGGGAGCATGTTCCGTTCCAGAAGACCTCCCGCAGGCCGCTTTCGCGAAGGTTTATGGCGTGGACCAGCGAGGATCATAAAGAGACGGAAACCTTTTTTCCATCTGCAGAACATTGGTGCAGGGTCTTCCGTTTCTTTAATGACCGCGACGCGTCGTAGGTACGAAAGGCCCGAAAAAACAACCCCGTCGTAAATTTGAGAATTTGACGGGTCTTGAGAAAGTTTAGTCCCAACCGTCGCGGGGACGATATCTCAGGCCCCAGGGGACCTCCCGACCACGCAACTACGCAACACCCCCCTCTCCTAGACAAGGCTCGTGAAGGACGATACGAGAGGGTGGTGACGAAAAGCTTAGAGGACACTGATTGGAAAATCGCAATCTTCGAGAAAAACCAATCAGGGCGTCCCGGCGTGGAGGTGGAGGTTCCTTCAGGGATCTCAAACGGGGGTGACCAATATAAAATAACGCGACCAGTCGGGGCGCGTTCAGTAAAACGCAGAAAAACCAATCAGTGTCAAACAGTCAGAAGTCACAGTCGAAAACACTTACACGCGCTCTCTTTCTCGCCCGAGCTCTAGCTCTAACATACAGTACAATCGGACACTCTCTCGAGTTCACGAGGCATTTCGTAGAATCCTCATCCGCAAGTATCTGAATCTAAATCATTTGTTTCGCATGGATTTGAAGCTAAGCCTTCTACTTCTTATCGATTTCAAGCTAAATCATGTGTTTCGCTTGGATTTGAAGCTAAACCTTCTGCATCGCATTGATTTGAAGCTAAACCATTTGTTTCGCATGGATTCGAAAATCAGCCTTCTATTTCGCATTTATTTGAAGCTGAAGCACGTGTTTCATATGAACTTGAAGCTAACTCGTTTGTTTCAAATGCAGTTGAAGCGAAATCATGTATATCACAAGTATTTGATGCTGGACCATTTGTTTCGCATGAATATTAAGCTAAACCATGTTTTTCAAATGAATTTGAAGCTAAATCATGTGTTTCGCATGGATTCGAAGCTAACTCGTTTGTTTGGCCTGCATTTGAAGCTAAATCGTGTATATCAGAATTATTTAAATCTAAACTATTTGTTTCGCATGGATTCGAAGATAAGCCTTCTACTTCGCATTGATTTGAAGCTAAATCATGTATTTCGCATGGATTTGAAGCTAACTCGTTTGTTTCGCATGTAGTTGAAGCTAAATCACGTATATCACATGTATTTGAAGCTAAACCATTTGATTCGCATGGATTTGACGCTGAGCCTTCTACTTCGCATTGATTTGCAGCTGAATCATGTGTTTCGCATAGACTTGAAGCTTATTCGATTGTTTCGCATGCAGCTGAAGCTGTGTCACCTATACCCCAAGTGTTTGAAGCTCAATCATTCGTTTCGCATGGCTTTGAAGCTAAACCTTCTTCATCGCATTGATTTGAAGCAAAATCATGTGTTTTGCTTGGAGTTGAAGCTAAACCTTCTAAATCACATGATTTGAATCTAAATCATGTGATACGCTTGGATTTGAAGCTAACTCGTTTGTTTCATGTGCATTTGAAGCTATGTCACTTGTATCGCAAGTATCTGAAGCTAAATCATTGGTTTCGCATGGATTTGAAGTTAAACCATCTACATCGCATTGATTTGCAGATAAATCATGTGTTTCGCATGGATTTGAAGCTAATTCGTTTGTTGCACATGGAGTTGAATATAAATAACGTATATCACAAGTATTTGTAGCTAAACCTTTTGTTTCTCTTGGATTTGGAGCTAATCCTTCTACTTCGAATTGATTTGCTGCTCAATCATGTGTTTCGCATGGATTTGTAGCTAACTCGTTTGATTCGTCTGCATTTGAAGCTATATCACTTATAGCCCATGTGATTGAAGCTAAATCATTTGTTTCGCATGGATTTGAAGTTAAACCATCTACATCGCAATGATTTGACGCCAAATCATGTGTTTTGCATGTATTTGATGCTAACACGTTTGTTTCCCCTGCAGTTGAAGCTATATCACTTATATCGCATGTATATGATGCTAAATCATTTATGTCGCATTGCTTTGAAGGTAAGCCTTCTACTTCGCATTGATTTGAAGCTAAATTTTGTGTTTCGGTTGAATTTGAACCTAATTCGTTTGTTTCGCATGCAGTTGAAGCTAAATCATGAATAAAACAAGTATTTGATTCCATACTATACGTTTCGCATGGATTTGAAACCTAGCCTTCTACTTCGCATTGATTTGAAGATAAATCATGTGTTTCGAATAGATTTGATGCTAATCCTTCTACTTCGTATTGAGTTGAAGCTAAACCATTTGTTTCGCATTGATCCTAAAATCAGGTTTCTACTTCGCATTGATTAGAAGCAAAATCATGAGTTTCGAATGGATTTGAAGCTAACTCGTTTGTTTAGAATGCAGTTGAAGCTAAATCATGTATATCACATGTATTTGAAGCTAAAACATTTGAATCGCATGGATTTGAAGCTGAACCTTCTACTTCGCATTGATTTGAAGCTGAATCATTTGTTTCGCATGGATTTGGAGCTAAGCCTTCTACTTCGCACTGCTTTGAAGCTAAGCCTTCTACTTCGCATCGATTTGAAGTTAAATGATATGTATCGAATGGATTTGAAGCTAACTCGTTTGATTCGTCTGCATTTGAAGCTATATCACTTATATCCCAAGTGTTTGAAGCTAAATCATTTGTTTCGCGTGGATTTGAAGATAAACCTTCTACATCGCGTTGATTTGAAGCTAAATCATGTGTTTCGCTAGGATTTGCAGCTAACTCGTTTGTTTCGTCTGCATTTGAAGCTATATCACCTATATCGCTAGTATCTGAAGCTAAATCATTTGTTTCGCATGGATTTGAAGCTAAACCTTCTACATCGCATTGATTTGCTGCTAAATCATGTGTTTCGCATGGATTTGATGCTAAACCTTCTACATCGCATGGATTTGAAGCTGAACCTTCTACATCGCACTGATTTGAAGCTAAATCACGTGTTTCGCTTGGATACGAAGCTAACCCGTTTGTTTCTCCTGCATTTGAAGCTATATCACTTATATCGCATGTATATGATGCTAAATCATTTATGTCGCATTGCTTTGAAGCTAAGCCTTCTACTTCGCATTGATTTGAAACTAAATTATGTGTTTCGGTTGAATTTGAACCTAATTCGTTTGTTTCGCATGCAGTTGAAGCTAAATCATGTATAAAACAAGTATTTGATTCCATACTATACGTTTCGCATGGATTTGAAACCTAGCCTTCTACTTCGCATTGATTTGAAGATAAATCATGTGTTTCGAATGGATTTGATGCTAATCCTTCTACTTCGTATTGAGTTGTAGCTAAACCATTTGTTTCGCATCGATCCTAAAATCAGGTTTCTACTTCGCATTAATTAGAAGCAAAATCATGAGTTTCGAACTGATTTGAAGCTAACTCGTTTGTTTAGAATGCAGTTGAAGCTAAATCATGTATATCACATGTATTTGAAGCTAAACCATTTGAATCGCATGGATTAGAAGCTGAACCTTCTACTTCACATTGATTTGAAGCTGAATCATTTGTTCCGCATGAATTTGAAGCTAACCCGTTTGTTTCATATGCAGTTGAAGCTAAATGATGTATATCAAAAGTATTTGAAGCTGAACTATTTGTTTCGCATGGATTTGAAGCTAAACCTTCTAAATCGCATTGATTTGAAGCTAAATCATGTGATTCGCTTGGATTTGAAGCTAACTCGTTTGTTTCGTCTGCATTTGAAGCTACGTCACTTATATCGCAAGTATTTGAAGCCAAATCAATTGTGTCGCATGGATTTGAATCAAAACATTCTGCATCTCATTCATTTGAAGCTAAATCATGTATATCACAAGTATTTGATGCTGACCCATTTGTTTCGCTTGGATTAGAATATCAGCCTTCTCCTTCGCATTGATTTGAAGCTAAATCATTTGATTCACTTGGATTTGTGGCTAACTCATTTGTTTCGCATGCATTTGCCAAATCATGTATATCACAAATATTTGAAGCTAAACCATTTGATTCGCATGGATTTGAAACTAAGCCTTCTACTTCGCATTGATATGAACCTAAATCACGTTTTTCTCTTGGATTTGAAGCTAACTCGTTTGTTTCGCATGCAGTTGAAGCTACATCATATATATCACAGGTATTTGAAGCTAAACCACTTGTTTCGCATGGATTCGAAGACATGCCTTCTACTTCGCATTGATATGAAGTTACATCTTGTTTCGCATGGGTTTGAAGCCAATTCGTTTGTATCGCCTGCATTTGAAGCTAAATCATGTATATCACAAGTATTTGAAGCTAAGCCATTTGTTTCGCATGGATTCGAAGATAAGCCTTCTACTTCGCATTGATTTGAAGCTACATCACGTTTCGCATGGATTTGAAGCTAATTCGTTTGTTTCGCATGCAGTTGAAGCTATATCATGTATATCACAAGTATTTGAAACTGAACCATTTGCTTCCCATGAATATTATGCTAAACCATGTGTTTCGAATGAATTTGAAGCTAAATCATGTGTTTCGGATGGATTTGATGATAAAACTCGTTTGTGTCGCCTGCATTTGATGCTAAATCATGTATATCACAAGTATTTGAAGCGAAACCATTTGTTTCGCACGGATTCGAAGATCAGCCTTCTACTTCGTACTGATTTGAAGCTAAATCCTATGTTTCGCATGGATTTGAAGCTAATTCGTTTGTATCGCCTGCATTTGAAGCTAAATCATGTATATCACAAGTATTTGATGCTGACCCATTTGTTTCGCTTGGATTAGAAGATCAGCCTTCTCCTTCGCATTGATTTGAAGCTAAATCATTTGATTCACTTGGTTTTGTGGCTAACTCATTTGTTTCGCATGCATTTGCCAAATCATGTATATCACAAATATTTGAAGCTAAACCATTTGATTCGCATGGATTTGAAACTAAGCATTCTACTTCGCATTGATATGAACCTAAATCACGTTTTTCTCTTGGATTTGAAGCTAACTCGTTTGTTTCGCATGCAGTTGAAGCTACATCATGTATATCACAGGTATTTGAAGCTAAACCACTTGTTTCGCATGGATTCGAAGACATGCCTTCTACTTCGCATTGATATGAAGCTACACCTTGTTTCGCATGGATTTGGAGCTAATTCGTTTGTTTCGCATGCAGTTGAAGCTAAATCATGTATATCACAAGTATTTGAAGCTGAACCATTTGCTTCGCATGAATATTATGCTAAACCATGTGTTACGAATGAATTTGAAGCTAAATCATGTGTTTGGGATGTATTTGATGATAAAACTCGTTTGTGTCTCCAGCATTTGAAGCTAAATCATGTATATCACAAGTATTTGAAGCGAAACCATTTGTTTCGCATGGATTCGAAGATCAGCCTTCTACTTCGCATTGATTTGAAGCTAAATCATATGTTTCGCATGGATTTGAAGCCAATTCGTTTGTGTCGCCTGCATTTGAAGCTAAATCATGTATATCACAAGTATTTGAAGCTAAGCCATTTGTTTCACATGGATCGAAAATAATCCTTCTACTTTGCATTGATTTGATTCTAAATCATGTTTTTCGCTTGGATTTAAAGCTAACTCGTTTGTTTCGTCTGCATATGAAGCTATATCACTTATATCGCTAGTATCTGTAGCTAAATCATTGGTTTCGCATGGATTTGAAGCTAAACATTCTACATCGCATTGATTTGGCGCTAAATCATTTGTTTCGCTTGGATTTGAAGCTAAGCCTCCTACTTCGAACTGATTTGAAGCTAAATCATTTGTGTCGCATGGATTTGAAACTAAAGCTTCTACATAGCTTCGATTTGAAGCATAATCATGTGTTTCGCATGGATTTGGAGCTAATTTGCTTGTTGCGCATGCAGTTCAATCTAAATAACCTATATCTCAAGTATTTGTGGCTAAACCATTTGATTCCCATGGATTTGATGCTAATCCTTCTACATCGAATTGATTTGAAGCTAAATCATCTGTTTCGCATGGATTTGAAGCTACGTCGTTTGTTTCGCATGGGTTTTGATGCTAAGCCTCCTATAACGCACTGATTTGAAGCTAAATCATGTCTTTCGCATGAATTTGAAGGTAACTCGTTTTTCCGCCTACATTTGAAGCTATATCATGTATATCACAAATATTTGAAGCTAAATCATTTGATTCGCATGGATTTGAAGCTAAACCTTCTACATCGCATTGATTTGAAGCTAAACCTTCTACATCGCATTGATTTGAAGCTTAATCATGTGTTTTGCATGGATTTGACGCTAACTCGTTTGTTTCGCCTGCATTTGATGCTATGTCACTTATATCGCAAGTATTTGAAGCTAAATCATTGGTTTCGCATGGATTTGAAGCTAAGTCGTTTGTTTCGCATGGGTTTTGATGCTAAGCCTCCTATAACGCACTGATTTGAAGCTAAATCATGTCTTTCGCATGGATTTGAAGCTAACTCGTTTTTTCCGCCTACACTTGAAGCTATATCATGTATATCACAAATATTTGAAGCTAAATCATTTGATTCGCATGGATTTGAAGCTAAACCTTCTACATCGCATTGATTTCAAGCAAAATCATGTGTTTCGCATGGATTTGAAGCTAACTCGGTCGTTTTGCCTGCAGTTGAATCTACATCACTTTTATCCGAAGTGTTTGAAGCTAAATCATTTGTTTCGCATGGACTTGAAGCTAACTCGTTGTTTCACATGCAGTTGAAGCTAAATGATGTATATCAAAAGTATTTGAAGCTGAACTATTTGTTTCGCATGAATTTGAAGCTAAACCTTCTACTTCGCATAGATTTGAAGCTAAATCATGTCTTTGGCTTGGATTTGAAGCTATCTCGTTTGGTTCGCATGCAGTTGATGCTAAATCATGTATATCACATGTATTTGAAGCTAAACCATTTGAATCGCATTGTTTTGAAGCTAAGCCTTCTACTCCGTATCGATTTGATGCTAAATGATATGTATCGCATCGATTCTTAAGCTAACTCGTTTGATTCGTCTACAATTGAAGCTATATCACTTATATCCCAAGTGTTTGAAGCTAAATCATGTATTTCGCTTGGATTTGAAGCTAAACATTCTAAATCGCATTGATTTGAATCTAAATCATGTGATTCGCTTGGATTTGAAGCTAACTCGTTTGTTTCGTCTGCGTTTGAAGCTATGTCACTTATATCGCAAGTGTATGAAGCTAAATCATTTGTTTCTCATGGATTTCAAGATTAACCTTCTACCTCGCATTGACTTGAAGCTAAATCATGTGTTTCGCATGGAATTTGAAGCTAACTCGTTTGATTCGTCTGTATTTGAAGCTATATCACTTATAACCCAAGTATTTGAAGCTAAATCATTGGTTCGCATGGATTTGAAGCTAAACCTTCTACATCCCATTGATTTGCTGCTAAATCATGGGTTTCACATGGATGTGAAGCTAATTCATTTGTTGCGCATGCAGTTGAGTCCATATAACGTGTATAACAAGTATTTGTAGCTAAACCATTTATTTCGCATGGATTTGAAGCTAAACATTCTACATCGCACTGATTAAAGCTAAATCATGTGTTTCGCTTGGATATGAAGCTAACTCGTTTGTTTCGTCTGCATATGAAGCTATATCACTTATATCGCTAGTATCTGTAGCTAAATCATTGGTTTCACATGGATTTGAAGCTAAACATTCTACATCGCATTGATTTGGCGCTAAATCATTTGTTTCGCTTGGATTTGAAGCTAAGCCTCCTACTTCGAACTGATTTGAAGCTAAATCATTTGTGTCGCATGGATTTGAAACTAAAGCTTCTACATAGCTTCGATTTGAAGCATAATCATGTGTTTCGCATGGATTTGGGGCTAATTCGCTTGTTGCGCATGCAGTTCAATCTAAATAACCTATATCTCAAGTATTTGTGGCTAAAGCATTTGATTCCCATGCATTTGATGCTAATCCTTCTACATCGAATTGATTTGAAGCTAAATCATGTGTTTGGTATGGATTTAGAGCTAACACATTTGTTTCGCACGCAGTTGAAGCCAAATCATGTATAACACAAATATTTGAAGTTAAACCATTTGATTCGCATGGATTTGAAGCTAACCCTTCTACTTCGCATTGATTTGGAGCTAAATCATGTGTTTCGCATGGATTTGAAGCTAACTCGTTTGTCTCGCATGCTGTTGAAGCTAAATCATGTATATCACAAGTATTTGATGCTGACCAATTTGTTTCGCATGGTTTCGAAGATCAGCCTTCTACTTCGCAATTGATTTGAAGCTAAATCATGTGTTTCGCTTGGATTTGAAGCTAACTCGTTTGATTCGTCTGCATTTGAAGCTATATCACTTATAACCCAAGTATTTGAAGCTAAATCATTGGTTTCGCATGGATTTGAAGCTAAACCTTCGACATAGCATTGATTTGAAGCTTTATCATGTGTTTTGCATGGATTTGAAGCTAACTCGTTTGTTGCCCCTGCATATGAAGCTATATCACTTATATTGCAAGTATCTGAAGCTAAATCATTTGTTTCGCATGGATTTGAAGCAAAACCTTCTACATCATATTGATTTGAATCTAAATCATGTCTTTCGCTTGTATTTGAAGCTAACACGTTTGTTTCTTCTGCATTTGAAGCTATGTCACTAATATCGCAAGTATTTGAAGCCAAATCATTTGTGTCGCATGGATTTGAATCTAAACATTCTACATCTCATTGATTTTAAGCTAAATCACGTGTTCCGCTTGGATTTGCAGCTAAACCTTCTACATCGCATTGATTTGACGCTAAATCATGTGTTTCGCTTGGATTTGAAGCTAACTCGTTTGATTCGTCTGCATTTGAAGCTATATCACTTATAACCCAAGTATTTGAAGCTAAATCATTTGTTTCGCATGGATTTGAAGCAAAACCTTCTACATCATATTGATTTGAATCTAAATCATGTCTTTCGCTTGAATTTGAAGCTAACTCGTTTGTTTCGTCTGCATTTGAAGCTATGTCACTTATATCGCAAGTATTTGAAGCCAAATCATTTGTGTCGCATGGATTTGAATCTAAACATTCTACATCTCTTTGATTTTAAGCTAAATCACGTGTTCCGCTTGGATTTGAAGCTAACTCGTTTGATTCGTCTGCATTTGAAGCTATATCACTTATAACCCAAGTATTTGAAGCTAAATCATTGGTTTCGCATGGATTTGACGCTAAACCTTCGACATAGAATTGATTTGAAGCTTTATCATGTGTTTTGCATGGATTTGAAGCTAACTCGTTTGTTTCCCCTGCATTTAAAGCTGTATTACTTATAGCGCAAGTATCTGATGCTAAATCATTTGTTTCGCATGGATTTGAACCTACACCTTCTACATCGCATTGATTTGCAGCTAAATCATGTGTTTCGCTTGGATTTGAAGCTAAACCTTCCACATCGCATTGATTTGAAGCTAAATCATGTGTGTCGCTTGTACTTGAAGCTAACACGATTGTTTCGTCTGCATTGGAAGCTATATCACTTACATCGCAAGTTCCTGTTCTAAATCATGTGGTTCGCATGGATTTGAACCTACACCTTCTACATCGCATTGATTTGCAGCTAAATCATGTGTTTCGCTTGGATTTGAAGCTAAACCTTCTACATCGCATTGATTTGAAGCTAAATCATGTGTGTCGCTTGTATTTGAAGCTAACTCGATTGTTTCGTCTGCATTGGAAGCTATATCACTTATATCGCAAGTATCTGAAGCTATATCTTTGTGTCGCATGGATTTGAAGCTAAATCTTCTACTTCGCATTGATTTGATGCAAAATCATGTGTTTGGCTTGGATATGAAGCTAAGTCGTTTGTTTCGTCTGCATTTGAATCTATATCACTTATATGGCTGAAGCTAAATCATTTGTTTCGCATGCATTTGAAGTTAAACCTTCTACAACGCATTGATTTGCTGCTATATCATGTGTTTCGCATGGATTTGAAGCGTCTGCATTTGAAGCTATATCACATATATCCGAAGTGTTTGAAGCTAAATCATTTGTTTCGCATGGATTTGAAACTAAACCTTCTAAATCGCATTGATTTGAAGCTACATCATGTGATTCGCTTGGATTTAAAGCTAACTCGTTTGTTTCGTCTGCATTAGAAGCTATGTCACTTATATCGCAAGTATCTGAAGCTAAATCAATGGTTTCGCATGGATTTGAAGCTAAACCTTCTATGTCGCATTGATTTGCTGCTAAATCATGTGTTTCGCATGGATTTGAAGCTAATTCGTTCGTTGCGCATGCAGTTTAATCTAAATAACGTATATCACAAGTATTTGTAGCTAAACCATTTGTTTCGCATGGATTTAAAGCTAACTCGTTTGTTTCGCCTGGATTTGAAGCTAAATCGTGTATATCGCAAGTATATGGTGCTAAACAATTTGTTTCGCATGGATTCGAAGATAAGCCTCCTACTTCGCATTGATTTGAAGCTAAATCATGTGTTTCGTCTGGATTTGAAGCTAAGCCTTCTACTTCGCTTTGATTTGAAGCTTAATCATGTGTTTCGTATGGATTTAGAGCTAACACATTTGTTTCGCACGCAGATGGTGCCAAATCATGTATATCACAAATATTTGAAGTTAAACCATTTGATTCGCATGGATTTGAAGCTAACCCTCCTACTTCGCATTGATTTGGTGCTAAATCATGTGTTTCGCATGGATTTGAAGCTAACTCGTTTGTCTCGCATGCTGTTGAAGCTAAATCATGTATATCACTAGTATTTGATGCTGACCAATTTGTTTCGCATGGTTTCGAAGATCAGCCTTCTACTTCGCAATTGATTTGAAGCTAAATCATGTGTTTCGCATGGATTTGAAGCTAACTCGTTAGTATCACCTGCTTTTCAGGCTAAATCATGTATATCACAAGTATTTGAAGCTAAGCCATTTGTTTCGCATGGATTCGAAGATAAGCGTTCTACTTCGCATTGATTTGAAGCTAAATCATTTTATTCACTTGGATTTGTGGCTAACTCATTTGTTTCGCATGCATTTGCCAAATCATGTATGTCACAAATATTTGAAGCTAAACCATTTGATTCGCATGGATTTGAATCTAAGCCTTCTACTTCGCATTGATAAGAATCTAAATCACGTTTATCTCTTGGATTTGAAGCTAACTCGTTTGTTTCGCATGCACTTGAAGCTACATCATGTATATCACAGGTATTTGAAGCTAAACCATTTGTTTCGCACGGATTCGAAGACATGCCTTCTACTTCGCATTGATATGAAGCTACATCATGTTTCGCATTGATTTGAAGCTAATTCGTTTGTTTCGCATGCAGTTGAAGCTAAATCATGTATATCACAAGTATTTGAAGCTGAACCATTTGCTTCGAATGAATATTATGCTAAACCATGTGTTTCGAATGAATTTGAAGCTAAATCATGTGTTTCGGATGGATTTGATGATAAAACTCGTTTGTGTCGCCTGCATTTGAAGCTAAGTCATGTATATCACAAGTATTTGAAGCTAAGCCATTTTTTTCGCATGGATTCGAAAATAAGCCTTCTACTTCGCATTGATTTGATTCTAAATCATGTTTTTCGCTTGGATTTAAAGCTAACTCGTTTGTTTCGCCTGGATTTGAAGCTAAATCGTGTATATCGCAAGTATTTGGTGCTAAACCATTTGTTTCGCATGGATTCGGAGATAAGCCTTCTACTTCGCATTGATTTGAAGCTAAATCATGTGTTTCGTCTGGATTTGAAGCTAAGCCTTCTACTTCGCTTTGATTTGAAGCTAAATCATGTGTTTCGTATGGATTTAGAGCTAACACATTTGTTTCGCACGCAGTTGAAGCCAAATCATGTATAACATAACTATTTGAAGTTAAACCATTTGATTCGCACGGATTTGAAGCTAACCCTTCTACTTCGCAATGATTTGGAGCTAAATCATGTGTTTCGCAAGGATTTGAAGCTAACTCGTTTGTCTCGCAAGCTGTTGAGTCTAAATCATGTATATCACAAGTATTTGATGCTCACCAATTTGTTTCGCATGGTTTCGAAGATCAGTCTTCTACTTCGCATTGATTTGAAGCGAACCCATTTGTTTCGCATGGATTCGAAGATCAGTCTTCTACTTCGCATTGATTTGAAGCTAAATCATATGTTTCGCATGGATTTGAAGCTAACTCGTTTGTATCGCCTGCATTTGAAGCTAAGTCATGTATATCACAAGTATTTGAAGCTAAGCCATTTTTTTCGCATGGATTCGAAAATAAGCCTTCTACTTCGCATTGATTTGATTCTAAATCATGTTTTTCGCTTGGATTTAAAGCTAACTCGTTTGTTTCGCCTGGATTTGAAGCTAAATCGTGTATATCGCAAGTATTTGGTGCTAAACCATTTGTTTCGCATGGATTCGGAGATAAGCCTTCTACTTCGCATTGATTTGAAGCTAAATCATGTGTTTCGTCTGGATTTGAAGCTAAGCCTTCTACTTCGCTTTGATTTGAAGCTAAATCATGTGTTTCGTATGGATTTAGAGCTAACACATTTGTTTCGCACGCAGTTGAAGCCAAATCATGTATAACATAAATATTTGAAGTTAAACCATTTGATTCGCACGGATTTGAAGCTAACCCTTCTACTTCGCAATGATTTGGAGCTAAATCATGTGTTTCGCAAGGATTTGAAGCTAACTCGTTTGTCTCGCAAGCTGTTGAGTCTAAATCATGTATATCACAAGTATTTGATGCTCACCAATTTGTTTCGCATGGTTTCGAAGATCAGTCTTCTACTTCGCATTGATTTGAAGCTATATCATATGTTTCGTCTGGATTTGAAGCTAAGCCTTCTACTTCGCTTTGATTTGAAGCTAAATCATATGTTTCGTATGGATTTAGAGCTAACACATTTGTTTCGCACGCAGTTGAAGCCAAATCATGTATAACACAAATATTTGAAGTTAAACCATTTGATTCGCACGGATTTGAAGCTAACCCTTCTACTTCGCATTGATTTGGAGCTAAATCATGTGTTTCGCATGGATTTGAAGCTAACTCGTTTGTCTCGCAAGCTGTTGAGTCTAAATCATGTATATCACAAGTATTTGATGCTTACCAATTTGTTTCGCATGGTTTCGAAGATAAGCGTTCTACTTCGCATTGATTTGAAGCTAAATCATTTGATTCACTTGGATTTGTGGCTAACTCATTTGTTTCGCATGCATTTGCCAAATCATGTATATCACAAATATTTGAAGCTGAACCATTTGATTCGCATGGATTTGAAACTAAGCCTTCTACTTCGCATTGATATGAACCTAAATCACGTTTTTCTCTTGGATTTGAAGCTAACTCGTTTGTTTCGCATGCAGTTGAAGCTACATCATGTATATCACAGGTATTTGAAGCTAAACCATTTGTTTCGCATGGATTTGAAGCTAACTCGTTTGTTCCGTCTGCATTTGAAGCTATATCAGTTATATCGCAAGTATCTGAAGCTAAATCATGAGTTTCGCATGGAGTTGATGCTAACTCGTTTCTTTCGCCTGCATTTGAAGCTATATCACATACATCGCAAGTATCTGAAGCTAAATCATTTGTTCCGCATGGATTTCTAGCTAAGCCTTTCACTTTGCATTGATTTGAAGCTAAATGATGTGCCTCTCATGGATTTGAAGCCCACTCGGTTGTTTCGGTTGCATTTGAAGCTATATCACATATATCGCAAGTATCTGATGCTAAATCATTTGTTTCGCATGGATTTGAAGCTAAGCCTTCTACTTCGCATTGTTTTGAAGCTAAATCAGTTGTTTCGCATAGATTTGGAGCAAACTCGTTGGTTTCTCCAGCATTTGAAGCTATATCACTTATATCGCAAGTATCTGTTGCTAAGTCATTTATTTCGCACGGATTTGAATCTAAATCATCTACATAGCATGGATTTGCAGCTAAATCATGTGTTTCGCATGGAGTTGAAGCTAAGCCGTTAGTTTCGCCTGCATTTGAAGCTATATAACTTATATCTCAAGTATCTGAATCTAAATCATTTGTTTCCAATGGATTTGAAGCTAAGCCTTCTACATCGCATTTATTTCAAGCTAAATCATGTGTTTCGCTTGGATTTGAAGCTAAACCTTCTGCATCGCATTGATTTGAATCTAAATCATGTGTTTTGCATGGATTTGATGCTAACTCGTTTGTTTCCCCTGCATTTGAAGCTATATCACTTATATCGCAAGTATCTGAATCTAAATCACTTGTTTCGCATGAATTTGAAGCTAAGCCTTCTACTTCGTATAGATTAGAAGTTAGATCATGTGTTTCGCTTGGATTTGAAGCTAAACCTTCTGCATCGCATTGATTTTAAGCTAAATCATGTGTTTTGCATAGATTTGATGCTAACTCGTTTGTTTCCCCTCCATTTGAAGCTATATCACTTATATCGCAAGTATCTGAATCTAAATCATTTGTTTCGCATGAATTTGAAGCTCAGCCTTCTACTCCGTATAGATTTGAAGTTAAATCATGTGTTTCGCTTGGATTTTAAGCTAAACCTTCTGCATCGCATTGATTCGAAGCTAAATCATGTGATTCGCTTGGATTTGAAGCTAACTCGTTTGATTCGTCTGCATTTGAAGCTATATCACATATATCGCTAGTATCTGAAGCTAAATCATTTGTTTCGCATGGATTTGTAGCTAAACCTTCTACATCGCATTGATTTGCTGCTAAATCATGTGTTTCGCATGGATTTGAAGCTAACTCGTTTGTATCGCCTGCATTTGAAGCTAAGTCATGTATATCACAAGTATTTGAAGCTAAGCCATTTTTATCGCATGGATTCGAAAATAAGCCTTCTACTTCGCATTGATTTGATTCTAAATCATGTTTTTCGCTTGGATTTAAAGCTAACTCGTTTGTTTCGCCTGGATTTGAAGCTAAATCGTGTATATCGCAAGTATTTGGTGCTAAACCATTTGTTTCGCATGGATTCGGAGATAAGCCTTCTACTTCGCATTGATTTGAAGCTAAATCATGTGTTTCGTCTGGATTTGAAGCTAAGCCTTCTACTTCGCTTTGATTTGAAGCTAAATCATGTGTTTCGTATGGATTTAGAGCTAACACATTTGTTTCGCACGCAGTTGAAGCCAAATCATGTATAACATAAATATTTGAAGTTAAACCATTTGATTCGCACGGATTTGAAGCTAACCCTTCTACTTCGCAATGATCTGGAGCTAAATCATGTGTTTCGCAAGGATTTGAAGCTAACTCGTTTGTCTCGCAAGCTGTTGAGTCTAAATCATGTATATCACAAGTATTTGATGCTCACCAATTTGTTTCGCATGGTTTCGAAGATCAGTCTTCTACTTCGCATTGATTTGAAGCTATATCATATGTTTCGTCTGGATTTGAAGCTAAGCCTTCTACTTCGCTTTGATTTGAAGCTAAATCATATGTTTCGTATGGATTTAGAGCTAACACATTTGTTTCGCACGCAGTTGAAGCCAAATCATGTATAACACAAATATTTGAAGTTAAACCATTTGATTCGCACGGATTTGAAGCTAACCCTTCTACTTCGCATTGATTTGGAGCTAAATCATGTGTTTCGCATGGATTTGAAGCTAACTCGTTTGTCTCGCAAGCTGTTGAGTCTAAATCATGTATATCACAAGTATTTGATGCTTACCAATTTGTTTCGCATGGTTTCGAAGATAAGCGTTCTACTTCGCATTGATTTGAAGCTAAATCATTTGATTCACTTGGATTTGTGGCTAACTCATTTGTTTCGCATGCATTTGCCAAATCATGTATATCACAAATATTTGAAGCTGAACCATTTGATTCGCATGGATTTGAAACTAAGCCTTCTACTTCGCATTGATATGAACCTAAATCACGTTTTTCTCTTGGATTTGAAGCTAACTCGTTTGTTTCGCATGCAGTTGAAGCTACATCATGTATATCACAGGTATTTGAAGCTAAACCATTTGTTTCGCATGGATTCGAAGACATGCCTTCTACTTCGCATTGAAATGAAGCTACATCATGTTTCGCATGGATTTGAAGCTAATTCGTTTGTTTCGCATGCAGTTGAAGCAAAATCATGTATGTCACAAGTATTTGAAGCTGAACCATTTGTTTCGCATGGATTCGGAGATAAGCCTTCTACTTCGCATTGAATTGAAGCTAAATCATGTGTTTCGAATGGATTTGAAGCTAACTCGTTTGTTCCGTCTGCATTTGAAGCTATATCAGTTATATCGCAAGTATCTGAAGCTAAATCATGAGTTTCGCATGGATTTGATGCTAACTCGTTTCTTTCGCCTGCATTTGAAGCTATATCACATACATCGCAAGTATCTGAAGCTAAATCATTTGTTCCGCATGGATTTCTAGCTAAGCCTTTCACTTTGCATTGATTTGAAGCTAAATGATGTGCCTCTCATGGATTTGAAGCCCACTCGGTTGTTTCGGTTGCATTTGAAGCTATATCACATATATCGCAAGTATCTGATGCTAAATCATTTGTTTCGCATGGATTTGAAGCTAAGCCTTCTACTTCGCATTGTTTTGAAGCTAAATCAGTTGTTTCGCATAGATTTGGAGCAAACTCGTTGGTTTCTCCAGCATTTGAAGCTATATCACTTATATCGCAAGTATCTGTTGCTAAGTCATTTATTTCGCACGGATTTGAATCTAAATCATCTACATAGCATGGATTTGCAGCTAAATCATGTGTTTCGCATGGAGTTGAAGCTAAGCCGTTAGTTTCGCCTGCATTTGAAGCTATATAACTTATATCTCAAGTATCTGAATCTAAATCATTTGTTTCCAATGGATTTGAAGCTAAGCCTTCTACATCGCATTTATTTCAAGCTAAATCATGTGTTTCGCTTGGATTTGAAGCTAAACCTTCTGCATCGCATTGATTTGAATCTAAATCATGTGTTTTGCATGGATTTGATGCTAACTCGTTTGTTTCCCCTGCATTTGAAGCTATATCACTTATATCGCAAGTATCTGAATCTAAATCACTTGTTTCGCATGAATTTGAAGCTAAGCCTTCTACTTCGTATAGATTAGAAGTTAGATCATGTGTTTCGCTTGGATTTGAAGCTAAACCTTCTGCATCGCATTGATTTTAAGCTAAATCATGTGTTTTGCATAGATTTGATGCTAACTCGTTTGTTTCCCCTCCATTTGGAGCTATATCACTTATATCGCAAGTATCTGAATCTAAATCATTTGTTTCGCATGAATTTGAAGCTCAGCCTTCTACTCCGTATAGATTTGAAGTTAAATCATGTGTTTCGCTTGGATTTTAAGCTAAACCTTCTGCATCGCATTGATTCGAAGCTAAATCATGTGATTCGCTTGGATTTGAAGCTAACTCGTTTGATTCGTCTGCATTTGAAGCTATATCACATATATCGCTAGTATCTGAAGCTAAATCATTTGTTTCGCATGGATTTGATGTTAAACCTTCTACATCGCATTGATTTCAAGCTGAATCATGTTTGTCGCTTGAACTTTGAGCTAACACGTTTATATCACGTGCAGTTGAAGCTAAATCATGTATATCACAAGTATTTGAAGTTAACCTATTCGTTTCACTTGGATTTGAAACTAAGCCTTCTACTTAGCATTGATTTGAAGCTAAATCATGTGTTTCGCATTGATCTGAAGCTAACTCATTTGTTTCCCCTGCATTTGAAGCTATATCAGTTATGTCGCAAGTATCTGATGCTAAATCAATTGTTTCGCATGGATTTCTAGCTAAGCCTTTCACTTCGTATTGATTTGAAGCTAAATGATGTGCCTCGCATGGATTTGAAGCCCACTCGGTTGTTTCGGCTGCATTTGAATCTATATGACTTATATCGCAAGCATCTGGAGCGAAATCATTGGTTTCGCATGTATTTGAAGCTAAATCTTCTCAATCGCATTGATTTGAAGCTAAATCATGTGTTTCGCTTGGATATGAAGCTAACTCGTTTGTTTCGTCTGCATTTGAAGCTTTATCACTTATATCGCAAGTATCTGAAGCTAAATCATTTGTTTAGCATGGATTTGATGATAAGCCTTCTACTTCGCAAAGATTTAAGGCTAAATCATGTGTATCGCATGCATTTTGAAGCTAACTTGTTTGATTCGTCAGCGTTTGAAGCTATATCACTTATATCCCAATTGTTTGAAGCTAAATCATTTGTTTCGCATGGATTTGAAGCTAAGCCTTCTACTTCGCATTGATTTGAAGCTAAATCAGTTGTTTCGCATAGATTTGGAGCAAACTCGTAGGTTTCTCCAGCATTTGAAGCTATATCAGTTACATCGCAAGTATCTGTTGCTAAATGATTTGTTTTGCATGGATTTAAAGATAAATCTTCTACAACGCATGGATTTGAAGCTAAATCATGTGTTTCGCATGGATTTGTAGCTTACTCGTTTGTTTCGTCTGCATTTGAAGCTATATCACTTATATCGCATGTATCTGAAGCAAAATCATTGGTTTCGCATGGCTTCGAACCTAAACTTTCTACAACGCATAGATTTGAAGCTACCTCGTTTGCTTCGTCTGCATTTGAAGCTATATCTCTTGTGTCGCAAGTATTTGTAGAAAAATCATGTGTCTTGGATGGACTTGAAGCTAACTCGTTTGTTTCGTCTGCGTTTGAAGCTATGTCGCATATATCCCAAGTATCTGAACCTAAATCATTTGTTTCGCATGGATTTGAACCTCAGCCTTCTACTTCGAAGTGATTTAAAGCTAAATCATGTGTATCGCATGGATTTTCAAGCTAACTCGTTTGATTTGTCTGCATTTGAAACTATATTACTTATATCGCAAGTATCTGAACCTAAATCATTTGTTTCGCATGGATTTGAAGCTAAGCCTTCTACGTCGTATCGATTTGAAGTTAAATGATATGTATCGCATGGATTTTGAAGCTAACTCCTTTGTTTCGTCTGCATTGGAAGCTATATCACTTATATCGCAAGTGTTTGAAGCTCAATAATTTGTCTCGCATGGATTTGAAGCTAAACCCTCTACATCGCATTGATTTGAAGCTAAATTACGTGTTCCGTTTGGAGTTGAAGCTAAACCTTCTACATCGCAATGATTTGACGCCAAATCATGTGTTTCGCTTGGATTTGTATCTAACACGTTTCTTTCGTCTGCATTTGAAGCTGTTTCACTTACATCGCAAGTATCTCAAGCTAAATCACTTGTTCCGCATGGATTTGAAGCTAAACCTTCTACATCGCATTGATTTGCAGCTAAATCATGTGTTTCGCATGGATTTGAAACTAACTAGTTTGTTTCGTCTGCATTTGAAGCTATATCACATATATCCCAAGTGTTTGAAGCTATATCATTTGTTTCGCATGGATTTGCAGCTAAACCTTCTACATCCCATTGATTTGCTGCTAAATCATGGGTTTCACATGTATTTGAAGCTGATTCGTTTGTTGCGCATGCAGTTGAATCTAAATAACGTATATCACAAGTATTTGTAGCTAAACCATTTATTTCGCATGGATTTGAAGCTAAACATTCTACATCGCACTGATTAAAGCTAAATCATGCGTTTCGCTTGGATATGAAGCTAACTCGTTTGTTTCGTCTGCATATGAAGCTATATCACTTATATCGCTAGTATCTGAAGCTAAACCATTTATTTCGCATGGATTTGAAGCTAAACCTTCTGCATTGCATTGATTTGAAGCTAAATCATGTGTTTTGCATGGATTTGATGCTAACTCGTTTGTTTCCCCTGCATTTGAAGCTATATCACTTATATCGTCTGTATCTGAAGCTAATTCAGTTGTTCTGCATGGATTTGAAGCTAAATCTTCTACATCGCATGGATTTGCAGCTAAATCATGTGTTTCGCATGGATTTGAAGCTAACTCGTTTGTTTCGTCTGCATTTGAAGCTAGATCACTTATATTGCAAGTATCTGAACCTAAATCATTTGTTTCTCATGGATTTCAAGATAAGCCTTCTACCTCGCATTGATTTGATCCTAAATCATGTGTTTCGCATGGATTAGAAGCTAACTCGTTTGTTGCGCATGCAGTTGAATATAAATAACGTATATCACAAGTATTTGTAGCTAAACCATTTGTTTCCCATGGATTTGAAGTTAATCCTTCTACTTCGAATTGATTTGAAGCTTATTCATGTGTTTTGAATGGATTTGAAGCTAACTCGTTTGTTTCGCATGTAGTTGAAGCTATATCACTTATATCGCAACTATCTGATGTTAAATCATGTGTTTCGCATGGATTTGAAGCTAAACATTCTACATCGCACTGATTAAAGCTAAATCATATGTTTCGCTTGGATATGAAGCTAACTCGTTTGTTTCGTCTGCATATGAAGCTATATCACTTATATCGCTAGTATCTGAAGCTAAATCATATGTTTCGCAAGGATTTGAAGCTAAATCTTCTACATCACATGGATTTGCAGCTAAATCATGTGTTTTGTATGGATTTGAAGCTAACTCGTTTGTTGCCCCTGCATTTGAAGCTATATCACCTATATCGCTAGTATCTGAAGCTAAATCATTTGTTTCGCATGGATTTGAAGCTAAAACTTCTACATCGTATTGATTTGCTGCTAAATCATGCTTTTCGCATGGATTTGAAGCTAAACCTTATACATCGCATTGATTTGAAGCTAAATCACGTGTTTCGCTTGGATACGAAGCTAACCCGTTTGTTTCTCCTGCATTTGAAGCTATATCACTTATATCGCATGTATATGATGCTAAATCATTTATGTCGCATGGATTTGAAGCTAAACCTTCTACATCGTATTGATTTGAAGCAAAACCTTCTACATTGCATTGATTTAAAGCTATACCTTCTACATCGCAATGCTTTGAAACTAAGCCATCTACTTTGCATCGATTTGTAGCTTAATCATGTGTTTTGCATGGATTTGAAGCTAACTCGTTTGTTTCGCCTGCATTTGATGCTATGTCACTTATATCGCAAGTATTTGAAGCTAAATCATTGGTTTCTCATGGATTTGAAACTAAACCTTCTACATCCCATTGATTTGCTACTAAATCATGGATTTCACATGGATTTGAAGCTAATTCGTTTGTTGCGCATGCAGTTGAATCTAAATAACGTATATCACAAGTATTTGTAGCTAAACCATTTATTTCGCATGGATTTGAAGCTAAACATTCTACATCGCACTTATTTAAGCTAAATCATGTGTTTCGCTTGGATATGAAGCTAACTCGTTTGTTTCGTCTGCATATGAAGCTATATCACTTATATCGCTAGTATCTGAAGCTAAATCATTTGTTTCGCATGGATTTGAAGCTAAACCTTCGACATAGCATTGATTTGAAGCTTAATCATGTGTTTTGTATGGATTTGAAGCTAACTCGTTTGTTGCCCCTGCATTTTAAGCTATATCACTTACACCCCAAGCGTTTGAAACTAAACCATTTATTTCGCATGGATTTGAAGCTAAACCTTCTACATCGCATTGATTTGAAGCTAAATCATGTGTTTTGCATGAATTTGAAGCTAACTCGTTTGTTGCCCCTGCACATGAAGCTATATCACTAATATCGCAAGTATCTGAAGCTAAATCATTTGTTTCGCATGGATTTGAAGCAAAACCTTCTACATCATATTGATTTGAATCTAAATGATGTCATTCGCTTGTATTTGAAGCTAACTCGTTTGTTTCGTCAGCATTGGAAGCTACATCACTTATATGGCAAGTATCTGAAGCTGTATCTTTGTGTTGCATGGATTTGAAGCTAAACCTTCTACTTCGCATTGATTTAAACCTAAGTCATGTGTATCGCTTGGATTTTGATGCTAATTCGTTTGATTCGTCTGCATTTGAAGCTATGTCACTTATATCGCAACTATCTGATGCTGAATCATTTGTTTCGCATGGATTTGAAGCTACACCTTCTACATCGCATTGATTTGCAGCTAAATCAAGTGTTTCGCATGTATTTGGAGCTAACTGATTTGTTTCTCCTGCATTTGAAGCTGTATCACTTATATCGCATGTATATGATGCTAAATCACTTATGTCGCATGGATTTGAAGCTAAACCTTCTACATCGTATTGATTTGAAGCAAAACCTTCTACATTGCATTGATTTAAAGCTATACCTTCTACATCGCAATGCTTTGAAACTAAGCCATCTACTTCGCATCGATTTGCTGCTAAATCATGTGTTTCGCATGGATTTGAAGCTAAATCTTCTACATCGCATGGAATTGCAGCTAAATCATGTGTTTTGTATGGATTTGAAGCTAACTCGTTTGTTGCCCCTGCATTTGAAGCTATATCACTTACATCCCAAGCGTTTGAAACTAAACCATTTATTTCGCATGGATTTGAAGCTAAACCTTCTGCATCGCATTGATTTGAAGCTACATCATGTGTTTTGCATGGATTTGATGCTAACTCGTTTGTTTCCCCTGCATTTGAAGCTATATCACTTATATCGCAAGTATCTGAAGCTAATTCAGTTGTTCTGCATGGATTTGAAGCTAAATCTTCTACATCGCATGGATTTGCAGCTAAATCATGTGTTTCGCATGGATTTGAAGCTAACTCGTTTGTTTCGTCTGCATTTGAAGCTAGATCACTTATATTGCTAGTATCTGAACCTAAATCATTTGTTTCTCATGGATTTCAAGATAAGCCTTCTACCTCGCATTGATTTGAACCTAAATCATGTGTTTCGCATGGATTTGAAGCTAACTCGTTTGTTGCGCATGCAGTTGAATATAAATAACGTATATCACAAGTATTTGTAGCTAAACCATTTGTTTCCCATGGATTTGAAGTTAATCCTTCTACTTCGAATTGATTTGAAGCTAAATCATGTGTTTCGCATGGATTTGAAGCTAACTCGTTAGTTTCGACTGCATTTGAAGCTATATCACTTATATCGCAAGTGTTTGAAGCTAAATCATTTGTTTCGCATGGATTTTAAGCTAAACGTTCTACATCGCATTGATTTGAAGCTAAATCATGTGTTTCGCTTGGATTTGAAGACAAAACTCCTGCACAGGCATTGATTTGAAGCTAAATCATGTGTTTTGCATGGATTTGATGCTAACTCGTTAGTTTTGACGGCATTTGAAGCTATATCACTTATATCGCAAGTATCTGAATCTAAATCATTTTTTTTCGCATCGATTTGAAGCTAACCCTTCTACTTCGTATCGATTTGAAGTTAAATGATATGTATCGCATGGATTTTGAAGCTAACTCGTTTGATTCGTCAGCATTTGAAGCTATATCACTTATATTCCAATTGTTTGAAGCTAAATCATTTGTTTCGCATGAATTTGTATCTAAATCTTCTACATCGCATTTATTTGAAGCTACATCATGTGATTTGCTTGGATTTGAAGCTAACTCGTTTGCTTCGGCTGCATTTGAAGCTATATCACTTATATCTCAATTGTTTGAAGCTAAATCATTTGTTTCGCATGGATTTGAAGCTAAGCCTTCTACTTCGCATTGATTTGAAGCTAAATCAGTTGTTTCGCATAGATTTGGAGCAAACTCGTTGGTTTCTCCAGCATTTGAAGCTATATCAGTTACATCGCAAGTATCTGTTGCTAAATGATTTGTTTTGCATGGATTTGAAGATAAATCTTCTACAACGCATGGATTTGAAGCTAAATCATGTGTTTCGCATGGATTTGTAGCTTACTCGTTTGTTTCGTTTGCATTTGAAGCTATATCACTTATATCGCAAGCATCTGGAGCAAAATCATGTGTTTCGCATGGATATGAAGATGGCGCGATCGTTTCGCCAGCATTTGAAGCTATATCACTTATATCACAAGTATCTCAAGCTAAATCATTTGTGTCGCATGAATTTGAAACTAAACCTTCCACATAGCATTGATTTGAAGCTAACTCTTTTGTTTCCCTTGCATTTGAACCTATATTACCTATATCGCAAGTATCTGATGCTAAATCATTTGTTTCGCACGTATTTGAAGCTAAACCTTCTACATAGCATTGATTTGAAGCTAAATCAATTGTTTCGCATGGATTTGAAGCTAAATCATGTGTTTCGCATGGAGTTGGATCTATCTAACGTATTTCACAAGTATTTGTAGCTAAACCATTTGTTTCGCATGGATTTGAATGTACTCCTTCTACATCGCAATGCTTTGAAACTAAGCCATCTACTTCGCATCGATTTGCTGCTAAATCATGTGTTTCGCATGGATTTGAAGCTAAACCTTCTAAATCGCATTTATTTGAAGCTAAATCGTGTGATTCTCTTGGATTTGTAGCTAACTCGTTTGCTTCGGCTGCATTTGAAGCTATATCTCTTATATCTCAATTGTTTGAAGCAAATCATTTGTTTCGCATTGATTTGAAGCTAAACCTTCTGCATCGCATTGATTCGAAGCTAAATCAAGTGTTTTGCACGGATTTGATGCTAACTCGTTAGTTTCGACGGCATTTGAAGCTATATCACTTATATCGCAAGTATCTGAAGCTAAATCATTTGTTTCGCATGGATTTGAAGCTAAACCTTCTGCATCGCATTGATTTGGAACTCAGTCTTCTTTTTCGCATGGAGTTGAAGGTAGCTCGTTTGTTCCTTCTGCATTTGAAACTATATCAATTATATCGCAAGTATTTCAAGCCAAATCATTTGTGTCGCATGGGTTTGAAGCTAAACATTCTACATCACATTGATTTGATGCTAAATCTTGTGTATCGCATGGATTTGAAGCTAAACCTTCTGCATCGCATTGATTTGAAGATTAATCATGTGTTTTGCATGGATTTGAAGCTAACTCTTTTGTTTCCCTTGCATTTGAACCTATATTACCTATATCGCAAGTATCTGATGCTAAATCATTTGTTTCGCACGTATTTGAAGCTAAACCTTCTACATAGCATTGATTTGAAGCTGAATCATGTGTTTCGCTTGAATTTGAAGCTAACTCGTTTGTTTCACATGCAGTTGTAGCTGAATCATGTATATCAAGAGTATTTGAAGCTGAACCATTTGTTTCGCATGAATATTAAGCTAAGACATGTGTTTCGAATTAATTTGAAGCTAAATCATGTGTTTCGCATGGATTTGAAGCTAAGTCGTTTGTTTCGCCTGCATTTGAAGCTAAATAATGTATGTCACAAGTATTTGTAGCGAAACCATTCGATTTGCATTGATTTGTAGCTAAGCCTTCTACTGCGCATTGATTTGAAGCTGAATCATGTGTTGCGGTTGAATTTGAACCTAATTCGTTTGTTTCGCATGCAGATGAAACTAAATCATGTATAGAACAAGTATTTGAAGCTATACTATTCGTTTCGCATGGATTTGAAACTAAGCCTTCTACTTCGCATTGACTTGAAGCTAATTCATGTGTTTCGCAAGGATTTGAAACTAAACATTCTACATCGCATTGATTTGAAGCTAAATCATGTGTTTTGCATGGATTTGATGCTAACTCGTTTGTTTCCCCTGCATTTGAAGATATATCAGTTATGTCGCAAGTATCTGATGCTAAATCATTTGTTTCGCATGGATGTCAAGCTGAACCTTCTACATCGCATTGATTTACAGCTAAATCATGTCTTTCGCATGGATTTGAAGCTAACTCTTTCGTTTCGCCTGCATTTGATGCTATATCACTTATATCGCAAGTATCTGAAGCTAAATCATTTGTTTCGCATGGATTTGAAGTTAAACCTTCTACATCCCTTTGATTTCAAGCTGAATCATGTTTGTCGCTTGAACTTTGAGCTAACACGTTTATATCACGTGCAGTTGAAGCTAAATCATGTATATCACAAGTATTTGAAGTTAACCTATTCGTTTCACTTGGATTTGAAACTAAGCCTTCTACTTAGCATTGATTTGAAGCTAAATCATGTGTTTCGCATTGATCTGAAGCTAACTCATTTGTTTCCCCTGCATTTGAAGCTATATCAGTTATGTCGCAAGTATCTGATGCTAAATCAATTGTTTCGCATGGATTTCTAGCTAAGCCTTTCACTTCGCATTGATTTGAAGCTAAATGATGTGCCTCGCATGGATTTGAAGCCCACTCGGTTGTTTCGGCTGCATTTGAATCTATATGACTTATATCGCAAGCATCTGAAGCGAAATCATTGGTTTCGCATGGATTTGATGCTAAATCTTCTCAATCGCATTGATTTGAAGCTAAATCATGTGTTTCGCTTGGATATGAAGCTAACTCGTTTGTTTCGTCTGCATTTGAAGCTTTATCACTTATATCGCAAGTATCTGAAGCTAAATCATTTGTTTAGCATGGATTTGATGATAAGCCTTCTACTTCGCAAAGATTTAAGGCTAAATCATGTGTATCGCATGCATTTTGAAGCTAACTTGTTTGATTCGTCAGCGTTTGAAGCTATATCACTTATATCCCAATTGTTTGAAGCTAAATCATTTGTTTCGCATGGATTTGAAGCTAAGCCTTCTACTTCGCATTGATTTGAAGCTAAATCAGTTGTTTCGCATAGATTTGGAGCAAACTCGTTGGTTTCTCCAGCATTTGAAGCTATATCAGTTACATCGCAAGTATCTGTTGCTAAATGATTTGTTTTGCATGGATTTGAAGATAAATCTTCTACAACGCATGGATTTGAAGCTAAATTATGTGTTTCGCATGGATTTGTAGCTTACTCGTTTGTTTCGTTTGCATTTGAAGCTATATCACTTATATCGCAAGCATCTGGAGCAAAATCATGTGTTTCGCATGGATATGAAGCTGGCGCGATCGTTTCGCCAGCATTTGAAGCTATATCACTTATATCACAAGTATCTCAAGCTAAATCATTTGTGTCGCATGAATTTGAAACTAATCCTTCCACATAGCATTGATTTGAAGCTAACTCTTTTGTTTCCCTTGCATTTGAACCTATATTACCTATATCGCAAGTATCTGATACTAAATCATTTGTTTCGCACGTATTTGAAGCTAAACCTTCTACATAGCATTGATTTGAAGCTAAATCAATTGTTTCGCATGGATTTGAAGCTAAATCATGTGTTTCGCATGGAGTTGGATCTATCTAACGTATTTCACAAGTATTTGTAGCTAAACCATTTGTTTCGCATGGATTTGAAGGTACTCCTTCTACTTCGAATTGATTTGAAACTAAATCATGTGTTTCGCATGGATTTGTAGCTAAACCTTCTACATCGCATTGATTTGAAGCTAAATCATGTGTTTCGCATGGATTTGAAGCTAACTCCATCGTTTCGCCTGCATTTGAAGCTATATCACTTATATCGCGAGTATCTGAACCTAAATCATTTGTTTCGTATGGATTTGAAGCTAAGCCTTCTACATCGTATCGATTTGAAGCTAAATCATTTGTTTCGCATGGATTTGAAGCTAAACCTTTTACATCACATAGATTTGCACCTAAATCATGTCTTCCGCATGGATTTGAAGCCAACTCGTTCGTTTCGCTTGCATTTAATGCTATATCAATTATATCGCAAGTATCTGAAGCTAAATCATTTGTTTCGCATGTATTTGAAGCTAAACCTTCTAAATCGCATTTATTTGAAGCTAAATCGTGTGATTCTCTTGGATTTGTAGCTAACTCGTTTGCTTCGGCTGCATTTGAAGCTATATCTCTTATATCTCAATTGTTTGAAGCAAATCATTTGTTTCGCATTGATTTGAAGCTAAACCTTCTGCATCGCATTGATTCGAAGCTAAATCAAGTGTTTTGCACGGATTTGATGCTAACTCGTTAGTTTCGACGGCATTTGAAGCTATATCACTTATATCGCAAGTATCAGAAGCTAAATCATTTGTTTCGCATTGATTTGAAGCTAAACCTTCTGCATCGCATTGATTTGGTACTCAGTCTTCTTTTTCGCATGGAGTTGAAGGTAGCTCGTTTGTTCCTTCTGCATTTGAAACTATATCAATTATATCGCAAGTATTTCAAGCCAAATCATTTGTGTCGCATGGGTTTGAAGCTAAACATTCTACATCTCATTGATTTGATGCTAAATCTTGTGTATCGCATGGATTTGAAGCTAAACCTTCTGCATCGCATCGATTTGAAGATTAATCATGTGTTTTGCATGGATTTGAAGCTAACTCTTTTGTTTCCCTTGCATTTGAACCTATATTACCTATATCGCAAGTATCTGATGCTAAATCATTTGTTTCGCACGTATTTGAAGCTAAACCTTCTACATAGCATTGATTTGAAGCTGAATCATGTGTTTCGCTTGAATTTGAACCTAATTCGTTTGTTTCGCATGCGGATGAAACTAAATCATGTATAGAACAAGTATTTGAAGCTATACTATTCGTTTCGCATGGATTTGAAACTAAGCCTTCTACTTCGCATTGACTTGAAGCTAAATCAGTTGTTTCGCATAGATTTGGAGCAAACTCGTTGGTTTCTCCAGCATTTGAAGCTATATCAGTTACATCGCAAGTATCTGTTGCTAAATGATTTGTTTTGCATGGATTTGAAGATAAATCTTCTACAACGCATGGATTTGAAGCTAAATCATGTGTTTCGCATGGATTTGTAGCTTACTCGTTTGTTTCGTCTGCATTTGAAGCTATATCACTTATATCGCATGTATCTGAAGCAAAATCATTGGTTTCGCATGGCTTCGAACCTAAACTTTCTACAACGCATAGATTTGAAGCTACCTCGTTTGCTTCGTCTGCATTTGAAGCTATATCTCTTGTGTCGCAAGTATTTGTAGAAAAATCATGTGTCCTGGATGGACTTGAAGCTAACTCGTTTGTTTCGTCTGCGTTTGAAGCTATGTCGCATATATCCCAAGTATCTGAACCTAAATCATTTGTTTCGCATGGATTTGAACCTCAGCCTTCTACTTCGAAGTGATTTAAAGCTAAATCATGTGTATCGCATGGATTTTCTAGCTAACTCGTTTGATTTGTCTGCATTTGAAACTATATTACTTATATCGCAAGTATCTGAACCTAAATCATTTGTTTCGCATGGATTTGAAGCTAAGCCTTCTACGTCGTATCGATTTGAAGTTAAATGATATGTATCGCATGGATTTTGAAGCTAACTCCTTTGTTTCGTCTGCATTGGAAGCTATATCACTTATATCGCAAGTGTTTGAAGCTCAATAATTTGTCTCGCATGGATTTGAAGCTAAACCCTCTACATCGCATTGATTTGAAGCTAAATTACGTGTTCCGTTTGGAGTTGAAGCTAAACCTTCTACATCGCATTGATTTGACGCCAAATCATGTGTTTCGCTTGGATTTGTATCTAACACGTTTCTTTCGTCTGCATTTGAAGCTGTTTCACTTACATCGCAAGTATCTCAAGCTAAATCATTTGTTCCGCATGGATTTGAAGCTAAACCTTCTACATCGCATTGATTTGCAGCTAAATCATGTGTTTCGCATGGATTTGAAGCTAACTCGTTTGTTGCGCATGCAGTTGAATATAAATAACGTATATCACAAGTATTTGTAGCTAAACCATTTGTTTCCCATGGATTTGAAGTTAATCCTTCTACTTCGAATTGATTTGAAGCTTATTCATGTGTTTTGAATGGATTTGAAGCTAACTCGTTTATTTCGCATGTAGTTGAAGCTATATCACTTATATCGCTAGTATCTGAAGCTAAATCATATGTTTCGCAAGGATTTGAAGCTAAATCTTCTACATCGCATGGATTTGCAGCTAAATCATGTGTTTTGTATGGATTTGAAGCTAACTCGTTTGTTGCCCCTGCATTTGAAGCTATATCACCTATATCGCTAGTATCTGAAGCTAAATCATTTGTTTCGCATGGATTTGAAGCTAAAACTTCTACATCGTATTGATTTGCTGCTAAATCATGTTTTTCGCATGGATTTGAAGCTAAACCTTATACATCGCATTGATTTGAAGCTAAATCACGTGTTTCGCTTGGATACGAAGCTAACCCGTTTGTTTCTCCTGCATTTGAAGCTATATCACTTATATCGCATGTATATGATGCTAAATCATTTATGTCGCATGGATTTGAAGCTAAACCTTCTACATCGTATTGATTTGAAGCAAAACCTTCTACATTGCATTGATTTAAAGCTATACCTTCTACATCGCAATGCTTTGAAACTAAGCCATCTACTTTGCATCGATTTGTAGCTTAATCATGTGTTTTGCATGGATTTGAAGCTAACTCGTTTGTTTCGCCTGCATTTGATGCTATGTCACTTATATCGCAAGTATTTGAAGCTAAATCATTGGTTTCTCATGGATTTGAAACTAAACCTTCTACATCCCATTGATTTGCTACTAAATCATGGATTTCACATGGATTTGAAGCTAATTCGTTTGTTGCGCATGCAGTTGAATCTAAATAACGTATATCACAAGTATTTGTAGCTAAACCATTTATTTCGCATGGATTTGAAGCTAAACATTCTACATCGCACTTATTTAAGCTAAATCATGTGTTTCGCTTGGATATGAAGCTAACTCGTTTGTTTCGTCTGCATATGAAGCTATATCACTTATATCGCTAGTATCTGAAGCTAAATCATTTGTTTCGCATGGATTTGAAGCTAAACCTTCGACATAGCATTGATTTGAAGCTTAATCATGTGTTTTGTATGGATTTGAAGCTAACTCGTTTGTTGCCCCTGCATTTTAAGCTATATCACTTACACCCCAAGCGTTTGAAACTAAACCATTTATTTCGCATGGATTTGAAGCTAAACCTTCTACATCGCATTGATTTGAAGCTAAATCATGTGTTTTGCATGAATTTGAAGCTAACTCGTTTGTTGCCCCTGCACATGAAGCTATATCACTAATATCGCAAGTATCTGAAGCTAAATCATTTGTTTCGCATGGATTTGAAGCAAAACCTTCTACATCATATTGATTTGAATCTAAATGATGTCATTCGCTTGTATTTGAAGCTAACTCGTTTGTTTCGTCAGCATTGGAAGCTACATTACTTATATGGCAAGTATCTGAAGCTGTATCTTTGTGTTCCATGGATTTGAAGCTAAACCTTCTACTTCGCATTGATTTAAACCTAAGTCATGTGTATCGCTTGGATTTTGATGCTAATTCGTTTGATTCGTCTGCATTTGAAGCTATGTCACTTATATCGCAACTATCTGATGCTGAATCATTTGTTTCGCATGGATTTGAAGCTACACCTTCTACATCGCATTGATTTGCAGCTAAATCAAGTGTTTCGCATGTATTTGGAGCTAACTGATTTGATTCTCCTGCATTTGAAGCTGTATCACTTATATCGCATGTATATGATGCTAAATCACTTATGTCGCATGGATTTGAAGCTAAACCTTCTACATCGTATTGATTTGAAGCAAAACCTTCTACATTGCATTGATTTAAAGCTATACCTTCTACATCGCAATGCTTTGAAACTAAGCCATCTACTTCGCATCGATTTGCTGCTAAATCATGTGTTTCGCATGGATTTGAAGCTAAATCTTCTACATCGCATGGATTTGCAGCTAAATCATGTGTTTTGTATGGATTTGAAGCTAACTCGTTTGTTGCCCCTGCATTTGAAGCTATATCACTTACATCCCAAGCGTTTGAAACTAAACCATTTATTTCGCATGGATTTGAAGCTAAACCTTCTGCATCGCATTGATTTGAAGCTACATCATGTGTTTCGCATGGATTTGTAGCTTACTCGTTTGTTTCGTTTGCATTTGAAGCTATATCACTTATATTGCAAGCATCTGGAGCAAAATCATGTGTTTCGCATGGATGTGAAGCTGGCGCGATCGTTTCGCCAGCATTTGAAGCTATATCACTTATATCACAAGTATCTCAAGCTAAATCATTTGTGTCGCATGAATTTGAAGCTAAACCTTCCACATAGCATTGATTTGAAGCTTAATCATGTGTTTTGCATGGATTTGAAGCTAACTCTTTTGTTTCCCTTGCATTTGAACCTATATTACCTATATCGCAAGTATCTGATGCTAAATCATTTGTTTCGCACGTATTTGAAGCTAAACCTTCTACATAGCATTGATTTGAAGCTGAATTATGTGTTTCGCTTGAATTTGAAGCTACCTCGTTTGTTTCACATGCAGTTGAAGCTGAATGATGTATATCAAAAGTATTTGATGCTGATCCATTTGTTTCGCATGAATATTAAGCTAAGACATGTGTTTCGAATTAATTTGAAGCTAAATCAATTGTTTCGCATGGATTTGAAGCTAAATCATGTGTTTCGCATGGAGTTGGATCTATCTAACGTATTTCACAAGTATTTGTAGCTAAACCATTTGTTTCGCATGGATTTGAAGGTACTCCTTCTACTTCGAATTGATTTGAAACTAAATCATGTGTTTCGCATGGATTTGTAGCTAAACCTTCTACATCGCATTGATTTGAAGCTAAATCATGTGTTTCGCATGGATTTGAAGCTAACTCCATCGTTTCGCCTGCATTTGAAGCTATATCACTTATATCGCGAGTATCTGAACCTAAATCATTTGTTTCGTATGGATTTGAAGCTAAGCCTTCTACATCGTATCGATTTGAAGCTAAATCATTTGTTTCGCATGGATTTGAAGCTAAACCTTTTACATCACATAGATTTGCAGCTAAATCATGTCTTCCGCATGGATTTGAAGCCAACTCGTTCGTTTCGCTTGCATTTAATGCTATATCAATTATATCGCAAGTATCTGAAGCTAAATCATTTGTTTCGCATGTATTTGAAGCTAAACCTTCTAAATCGCATTTATTTGAAGCTAAATCGTGTGATTCTCTTAGATTTGTAGCTAACTCGTTTGCTTCGGCTGCATTTGAAGCTATATCTCTTATATCTCAATTGTTTGAAGCAAATCATTTGTTTCGCATTGATTTGAAGCTAAACCTTCTGCATCGCATTGATTCGAAGCTAAATCAAGTGTTTTGCACGGATTTGATGCTAACTCGTTAGTTTCGACGGCATTTGAAGCTATATCACTTATATCGCAAGTATCTGAAGCCAAATCATTTGTGTCGCATGGGTTTGAAGCTAAACATTCTACATCTCATTGATTTGATGCTAAATCTTGTGTATCGCATGGATTTGAAGCTAAACCTTCTGCATCGCATTGATTTGAAGCTAAATCATGTGTTTCGCAAGGATTTGAAACTAAACATTCTACATCGCATTGATTTGAAGCTAAATCATGTGTTTTGCATGGATTTGATGCTAACTCGTTTGTTTCCCCTGCATTTGAAGCTATATCAGTTATGTCGCAAGTATCTGAAGCTAAATCATTTGTGTCGCGTGGATGTGAAGCGAACTCGTTTGTTTCGACTGCATTTGAAGCTATATCACTCATACCCCAAGTGTATGAAGCTAAATCATTCGTTTCGCATGGATTTGAAGCTAAATATTATACATCGCATTGATTTGAAGCTAAATCATGAGTTTCGCTTGGATATGAAGCTAACTCGTTTGTTTCGTCTGCATATGAATCCACAACACTTATATTGCAGCTATCTGAAGCTAAATCATTTGTGTCGCGTGGATTTGAAGCGAACTCGTCCGGTTCGTCTGCATTTGAAGCTATATCACTTATACCCCAACCGTTTGAAGCTGAATCATTTATTTCGCATGGATTTGAAGCTAACTCGTTTGTTTCGTCTGCATTTGAAGCTATATCACTTATATCGCAAGTATCTGAACCTAAATCATTTGTCTCGCATGGATTTGAAGCTAAGCCGTCTACTCCGTGTCGATTTGATGCTAAATGATATGTATCGCATGGATTTTGAAGCTAACTCGTTTCATTCGTCTGCATTTGAAGCTATATCACATATGTCCCAATTGATTGAAGCTAAATCATTTGTTTCGCATGGATTTGAAGCTAAACCTTATACATCGCATTGATTTGAAGCTAAATCATGTGTTTCGGTTGGATTTGAAGCTAAACCTTCTGCATCGCAATTGGTTTGACGCTAAATCATGTGTTTTGCATGGATTTGATGCTAACTCGTTTGTTTCCTCTGCATTTGAAGCTAAATCACTTATATCCCAATTGTTTGAATCTGAATCATTTGTTTCGCATGGCTTTGAAGCTAAAACTTTTACATCGCATTGATTTGCGGCTAAATCATGTGTTTTGCTTGGATTTGAAGCTAACTCGTTAGTTTTGCCTGCATTTGAAGCCATATCACCTATATCCCAAGTGTTTGAAGCTCAATCATTTGCTTCGCATGGATTTGAAGGTACTCCTTCTACTTCGAATTGATTTGAAACTAAATCATGTGTTTCGCATGGATTTGTAGCTAAACCTTCTACATCGCATTGATTTGAAGCTAAATCATGTGTTTCGCATGGATTTGAAGCTAACTCCATCGTTTCGCCTGCATTTGAAGCTATATCACTTATATCGCGAGTATCTGAACCTAAATCATTTGTTTCGTATGGATTTGAAGCTAAGCCTTCTACATCGTATCGATTTGAAGCTAAATCATTTGTTTCGCATGGATTTGAAGCTAAACCTTTTACATCACATAGATTTGCAGCTAAATCATGTCTTCCGCATGGATTTGAAGCCAACTCGTTCGTTTCGCTTGCATTTAATGCTATATCAATTATATCGCAAGTATCTGAAGCTAAATCATTTGTTTCGCATGTATTTGAAGCTAAACCTTCTAAATCGCATTTATTTGAAGCTAAATCGTGTGATTCTCTTGGATTTGTAGCTAACTCGTTTGCTTCGGCTGCATTTGAAGCTATATCTCTTATATCTCAATTGTTTGAAGCAAATCATTTGTTTCGCATTGATTTGAAGCTAAACCTTCTGCATCGCATTGATTCGAAGCTAAATCAAGTGTTTTGCACGGATTTGATGCTAACTCGTTAGTTTCGACGGCATTTGAAGCTATATCACTTATATCGCAAGTATCTGAAGCTAAATCATTTGTTTCGCATGGATTTGAAGCTAAACCTTCTGCATCGCATTGATTTGGTACTCAGTCTTCTTTTTCGCATGGAGTTGAAGGTAGCTCGTTTGTTCCTTCTGCATTTGAAACTATATCAATTATATCGCAAGTATTTCAAGCCAAATCATTTGTGTCGCATGGGTTTGAAGCTAAACATTCTACATCTCATTGATTTGATGCTAAATCTTGTGTATCGCATGGATTTGAAGCTAAACCTTCTGCATCGCATTGATTTGAAGCAAAATCATGTGTTTCGCAAGGATTTGAAACTAAACATTCTACATCGCATTGATTTGAAGCTAAATCATGTGTTTTGCATGGATTTGATGCTAACTCGTTTGTTTGCCCTGCATTTGAAGCTATATCAGTTATGTCGCAAGTATCTGAAGCTAAATCATTTGTGTCGCGTGGATGTGAAGCGAACTCGTTTGTTTCGACTGCATTTGAAGCTATATCACTCATACCCCAAGTGTATGAAGCTAAATCATTCGTTTCGCATGGATTTGATGCTAAATATTATACATCGCATTGATTTGAAGCTAAATCATGAGTTTCGCTTGGATATGAAGCTAACTCGTTTGTTTCGTCTGCATATGAATCCACAACACTTATATTGCAGCTATCTGAAGCTAAATCATTTGTGTCGCGTGGATTTGAAGCGAACTCGTCCGGTTCGTCTGCATTTGAAGCTATATCACTTATGCCCCAACCGTTTGAAGCTGAATCATTTATTTCGCATGGATTTGAAGCTAACTCGTTTGTTTCGTCTGCATTTGTAGCTATATCACTTATATCGCAAGTATCTGAACCTAAATCATTTGTCTCGCATGGATTTGAAGCTAAGCCGTCTACTCCGTGTCGATTTGATGCTAAATGATATGTATCGCATGGATTTTGAAGCTAACTCGTTTCATTCGTCTGCATTTGAAGCTATATCACATATGTCCCAATTGATTGAAGCTAAATCATTTGTTTCGCATGGATTTGAAGCTAAACCTTATACATCGCATTGATTTGAAGCTAAATCATGTGTTTCGGTTGGATTTGAAGCTAAACCTTCTGCATCGCAATTGGTTTGACGCTAAATCATGTGTTTTGCATGGATTTGATGCTAACTCGTTTGTTTCCTCTGCATTTGAAGCTAAATCACTTATATCCCAATTGTTTGAATCTGAATCATTTGTTTCGCATGGCTTTGAAGCTAAAACTTTTACATCGCATTGATTTGCGGCTAAATCATGTGTTTTGCTTGGATTTGAAGCTAACTCGTTAGTTTTGCCTGCATTTGAAGCCATATCACCTATATCCCAAGTGTTTGAAGCTCAATCATTTGCTTCGCATGGATTTGAAGCTAATCCTTCTACTTCGCATCGATTAGAAGCTTAATCATGTGTTTTGCATGGATTTGAAGATCACTCGTTTGTTTCGGCTGCATTTGAAGCTATATCATTTATTTCGCAAGTATTTGAAGCCAAATCATTTGTGTCGCATGGATTTGAATCTAAACCTTCTACATCTCATTGATTTGAAGCTAAATCATGTGTTTCGCTTGGATTTGAATCTAACTCGTTTCTTTCGTCTGCATTTGAAGCTATGTCACTTATATCGCAAGTATCTGAAGCTAAATCATTTGTGTCGCGTGGATTTGAAGCGAACTCGTTTGTTTCGACTGCATTTGAAGCTATATCAATCATACCCCAAGTGTATGAAGCTAAATCATTCGTTTCGCATGGATTTGAAGCTAAATATTATACATCGCATTGATTTGAAGCTAAATCATGTGTTTCGCTTGGATATGAAGCCAACTCGTTTGTTTCGGCTGCATTTGAAGCTATATCACTTATATCGCAAGTATGTGAACCTAAATCATTTGTTTCTCATGGTTTTCAAGATAAGCCTTTTAACTCGCATTGATTTGAAGCTAAATCATGTGTATCGCATGGATTTTGAAGCTAACTCGTTAGTTGCGCCTGCATTTGAAGCTATATAACTTATATCTCAAGTATCTGAATCTAAATCATTTGTTTCACATGGATTTGAAGCTAAGCCTTCTACTTCGTATCGATTTGAAGTTAAATGATATGTATCGCATGGATTTTGAAGCTAACTCGTTTGATTCGTCCGCATTTGAAGCTATATCACTTATATCCCAAATTGTTTGAAGCTGAATCATTTGTTTCGCATGGATTTGAAGCTAAAACTTTTACATCGCATTGATTTGCGGCTAAATCATGTGTTTTGCTTGGATTTGAAGCTAACTCGTTAGTTTTGCCTGCATTTGAAGCCATATCACCTATATCCCAAGTGTTTGAAGCTCAATCATTTGCTTCGCATGGATTTGAAGGTACTCCTTCTACTTCGAATTGATTTGAAACTAAATCATGTGTTTCGCATGGATTTGTAGCTAAACCTTCTACATCGCATTGATTTGAAGCTAAATCATGTGTTTCGCATGGATTTGAAGCTAACTCCATCGTTTCGCCTGCATTTGAAGCTATATCACTTATATCGCGAGTATCTGAACCTAAATCATTTGTTTCGTATGGATTTGAAGCTAAGCCTTCTACATCGTATCGATTTGAAGCTAAATCATTTGTTTCGCATGGATTTGAAGCTAAACCTTTTACATCACATAGATTTGCAGCTAAATCATGTCTTCCGCATGGATTTGAAGCCAACTCGTTCGTTTCGCTTGCATTTAATGCTATATCAATTATATCGCAAGTATCTGAAGCTAAATCATTTGTTTCGCATGTATTTGAAGCTAAACCTTCTAAATCGCATTTATTTGAAGCTAAATCGTGTGATTCTCTTGGATTTGTAGCTAACTCGTTTGCTTCGGCTGCATTTGAAGCTATATCTCTTATATCTCAATTGTTTGAAGCAAATCATTTGTTTCGCATTGATTTGAAGCTAAACCTTCTGCATCGCATTGATTCGAAGCTAAATCAAGTGTTTTGCACGGATTTGATGCTAACTCGTTAGTTTCGACGGCATTTGAAGCTATATCACTTATATCGCAAGTATCTGAAGCTAAATCATTTGTTTCGCATGGATTTGAAGCTAAACCTTCTGCATCGCATTGATTTGGTACTCAGTCTTCTTTTTCGCATGGAGTTGAAGGTAGCTCGTTTGTTCCTTCTGCATTTGAAACTATATCAATTATATCGCAAGTATTTCAAGCCAAATCATTTGTGTCGCATGGGTTTGAAGCTAAACATTCTACATCTCATTGATTTGATGCTAAATCTTGTGTATCGCATGGATTTGAAGCTAAACCTTCTGCATCGCATTGATTTGAAGCAAAATCATGTGTTTCGCAAGGATTTGAAACTAAACATTCTACATCGCATTGATTTGAAGCTAAATCATGTGTTTTGCATGGATTTGATGCTAACTCGTTTGTTTGCCCTGCATTTGAAGCTATATCAGTTATGTCGCAAGTATCTGAAGCTAAATCATTTGTGTCGCGTGGATGTGAAGCGAACTCGTTTGTTTCGACTGCATTTGAAGCTATATCACTCATACCCCAAGTGTATGAAGCTAAATCATTCGTTTCGCATGGATTTGATGCTAAATATTATACATCGCATTGATTTGAAGCTAAATCATGAGTTTCGCTTGGATATGAAGCTAACTCGTTTGTTTCGTCTGCATATGAATCCACAACACTTATATTGCAGCTATCTGAAGCTAAATCATTTGTGTCGCGTGGATTTGAAGCGAACTCGTCCGGTTCGTCTGCATTTGAAGCTATATCACTTATGCCCCAACCGTTTGAAGCTGAATCATTTATTTCGCATGGATTTGAAGCTAACTCGTTTGTTTCGTCTGCATTTGTAGCTATATCACTTATATCGCAAGTATCTGAACCTAAATCATTTGTCTCGCATGGATTTGAAGCTAAGCCGTCTACTCCGTGTCGATTTGATGCTAAATGATATGTATCGCATGGATTTTGAAGCTAACTCGTTTCATTCGTCTGCATTTGAAGCTATATCACATATGTCCCAATTGATTGAAGCTAAATCATTTGTTTCGCATGGATTTGAAGCTAAACCTTATACATCGCATTGATTTGAAGCTAAATCATGTGTTTCGGTTGGATTTGAAGCTAAACCTTCTGCATCGCAATTGGTTTGACGCTAAATCATGTGTTTTGCATGGATTTGATGCTAACTCGTTTGTTTCCTCTGCATTTGAAGCTAAATCACTTATATCCCAATTGTTTGAATCTGAATCATTTGTTTCGCATGGCTTTGAAGCTAAAACTTTTACATCGCATTGATTTGCGGCTAAATCATGTGTTTTGCTTGGATTTGAAGCTAACTCGTTAGTTTTGCCTGCATTTGAAGCCATATCACCTATATCCCAAGTGTTTGAAGCTCAATCATTTGCTTCGCATGGATTTGAAGCTAATCCTTCTACTTCGCATCGATTAGAAGCTTAATCATGTGTTTTGCATGGATTTGAAGATCACTCGTTTGTTTCGGCTGCATTTGAAGCTATATCATTTATTTCGCAAGTATTTGAAGCCAAATCATTTGTGTCGCATGGATTTGAATCTAAACCTTCTACATCTCATTGATTTGAAGCTAAATCATGTGTTTCGCTTGGATTTGAATCTAACTCGTTTCTTTCGTCTGCATTTGAAGCTATGTCACTTATATCGCAAGTATCTGAAGCTAAATCATTTGTTGAGCATGGATTTGAAACTAAAACTTCTACATCGCATTGATTTGCTGCTAAATCATGTGTTTTGCATGGATTTGAAGCTAACTCGTTTGTTTCGTCTGCATTTGAAGCTAGATCACTTATATCGCAAGTATCTGAACCTAAATCATTTGTTTCTCATGGATTTCAAGATAAGAGTTCTACCTCGCATTGATTTGAAGCTAAATCATGTGTATCGCATGAATTTTGAAGCTAACTCGTTTGATTCGTCCGCATTTGAAGCTATATCACTTATATCCCAATTGTTTGAAGCTGAAACATTTGTTTCGCATGGATTTGAAGCTAAAAATTCTACATCGCATTGATTTGCGGCTAAATCATGTGTTTTGCATGGATTTGAAGCTAACTCGTTTGTTTCGGCTGCATTTGAAGCTATATCATTTATATCGCAAGTATTTGAAGCCAAATCATTTGTGTCGCATGGATTTGAAGATAAACATTCTACATCTCATTGATTTGAAGCTAAATCACGTGTTTCGCTTGGATATGAAGCCAACTCGTTTGTTTCGGCTGCATTTGAAGCTATATCACTTATATCGCAAGTATGTGAACCTAAATCATTTGTTTCTCATGGTTTTCAAGATAAGCCTTCTAACTCGCGTTGATTTGAAGCTAAATCATGTGTATCGCATGGATTTTGAAGCTAACTCGTTAGTTGCGCCTGCATTTGAAGCTATATCACTTATATCGCAAGCATCTGAATCTAAATCATTTGTTTCGCATGGATTTGAAGCTAAGCCTTCTACTTCGTATCGATTTGAAGTTGAATGATATGTATCGCATGGATTTTGAAGCTAACTCGTCTGATTCGTCAGCATTTGAAGCTATATCATTTATATCGCAAGTATTTGAAGCCAAATCATTTGTGTCGCATGGATTTGAAGCTAAACATTCTACATCTCATTGATTTGAAGCTAAATCACGTGTTCCGGTTGGATTTGAAGCTAAACCTTCTGCATCGCATTGATTTTCAGCTAAATCGTGTGTTTTGCATGGATTTGAAGCTAACTCGTTTGTTTCGGCTGCATTTGAAGCTATATCACTTATATCGTAAGTATTTGAAGCCAAATCATTTGTGTCGCATGGATTCGAATCGAAACATTCTACATCTCATTGATTTGAAGCTAAATCACGTGTTCCGCTTGGATTTGAATCTAACTCGTTTCTTTCGTCTGCATTTGAAGCTAGATCACTTATATCGCAAGTATCTGAACCTAAATCATTTGTTTCTCATGGATTTCAAGATAAGCCTTCTACCTCGCATTGATTTGAAGCTAAATCATGTGTATCGCATGGATTTTGAAGCTAACTCGTTAGTTTCGCCTGTATTTGAAGCTATATAACTTATATCTCAAGTATCTGAATCTAAATCATTTATTTCACATGGATTTGAAGCTAAGCCTTCTACTTCGTATCGATTTGAAGTTAAATGATATGTATCGCATGAATTTTGAAGCTAACTCGTTTGATTCGTCCGCATTTGAAGCTATATCACTTATATCCCAATTGTTTGAAGCTGAATCATTTGTTTCGCATGGATTTGAAGCTAAAAATTCTACATCGCATTGATTTGCGGCTAAATCATGTGTTTTGCATGGATTTGAAGCTAACTCGTTTGTTTAGGCTGCATTTGAAGCTATATCATTTATATCGCAAGTATTTGAAGCCAAATCATTTGTGTCGCATGGATTTGAAGCTAAAAATTCTACATCTCATTGATTTGAAGCTAAATCACGTGTTCCGGTTGGATTTGAAGCTAAACCTTCTGCATCGCATTGATTTTCAGCTAAATCATGTGTTTTGCATGGATTTGAATCTAACTCGTTTCTTTCGTCTGCATTTGAAGCTGTATCACTTATATCGCAAGTATCTGAACCTAAATCATTTGTTTTTCATGGATTTCAAGATAAGCCTTCTACCTCGCATTGATTTGAAGCTAAATCATGTGTATCGCATGGATTCTGAAGCTAACTCGTTAGTTTCGACTGCATTAGTAGCTATATAACTTAGATCTCAAGTATCTGAATCTAAATCATTTGTTTCACATGGATTTGAAGCTAAGCCTTCTACTTCGTATCGATTTGAAGTTAAATGATATGCATCGCATGGATTTTGAAGTTAACTCGTTTGATTCGTCCGCATTTGAAGCTATATCACTTATATCCCAATAGTTTGAAGCTGAATCACTTGTTTTGCATGGATTTGAATCTAAAACTACTACATCGCATTGATTTGCGGCTAAATCATGTGGTTTGCTTGGATTTGATGCAAACTCGTCAGTTTTGCCTGCATTTGAAGCTATATCACCTATATCCCAAGTGTTTGAAGCTCAATCATTTGCTTCGCATGGATTTGATGCTAATCCTTCTACTTCGCATCGATTAGAAGCTTAATCATGTGTTTTGCATGGATTTGAAGCTAACTCGTTTGTTTCGGCTGCATTTGAAGCTATATCATTTATATCGCAAGTATTTGAAGCCAAATCATTTGTGTCGCATGGATTTGAATCTAAACCTTCTACATCTCATTGATTTGAAGCTAAATCATGTGTTTCTCTTGTATTTAAGCTAGCTCCTTTGTTTCGTCTGCATATGAAGCTATATCACTTATATCGCTAGTATCTGAAGCTAAATCATTTGCTTCGCATGGATTTGAAGCTAACCCTTCTACATCGCATTGATTTGCAGCTAAATCAAGTGTTTCACTTGGATTTGAAGCTAACTCGTTAGTTTTGCTGCATTTGAAGCTATATCACCTATATCCCAAGTGTTTGAAGCTCAATCATTTGCTTCGCAAGGATTTGAAGCTAATCCTTCTACATCGCATTGATTTCAAGCTAAATCATGTGTTTCACTTGGATTTGAAGCTAAACCTTCTACTTCGCATTGATTTGAAGCTAAATCATGTGTTTCGAATGGATTTGAAGCTAACTCGTTTGGTTAGAATGCTGTTGCAGCTTAATCATGTATATCACATGTATTTGAAGCTAAACCATTTCAATCACATGGATTTGAAGCTGAGCCTTCTACTTCGCATTGATTTGAAGATAAATCATGTGTTTTGAATGGTTTTGATGCTAATCCTTCTACTTCGTATTGATTTGAATCTAAACCATTTGTTTCGCATGGATTCGAAAATCAGCCTTCTACTTCGTATTGAATTGAAGCTAACGCATGTGTTTCGCATGGATTTGAAGCTAACTCGTTTGTTTCACATGCAGTTGAAGCTTAATGATGTATATCAAAAGTATTTGAAGCTGAACTATTTTTTTCGCATGGATTTGAAGCTAAAACTTCTACATCGCATTGATTTGCGGCTAAATCATGTGTTTTGCTTGGATTTGAAGCTAACTCGTTAGTTTTGCCAGCATTTGAAGCTATATCACCTATATCCCACTGTTTGAAGCTCAATCATTTGCTTCGCATGGATTTGAAGCTAATCCTTCTACATCGCATCGATTAGAAGCTTAATCATGTGTTTTGCATGGATTTGAAGCTAGCTCGTTTGTTTCGTCAGCATTGGAAGCTATATCACTTATATCGCAAGCATCTGAATCTAAATCATTTGTTTCGCATGGATTTGAAGCTAAGCCTTCTACTTCGTATCGATTTGAAGTTGAATGATATGTATCGCATGGATTTTGAAGCTAACTCGTCTGATTCGTCTGCATTTGAAGCTATATCATTTATATCGCAAGTATTTGAAGCCAAATCATTTGTGTCGCATGGATTTGAAGCTAAACATTCTACATCGCATTGATTTGAAGCTAAATCATGTATTTTGCATGGATTTGATGCTAACTCGTTTGTTTCGGCTGCATTTGAAGCTATATCACTTATATCGTAAGTATTTGAAGCCAAATCATTTGTGTCGCATGGATTCGAATCGAAACATTCTACATCTCATTGATTTGAAGCTGAATCATGTGTTTCGCTTGAATTTGAACCTAATTCGTTTGTTTCGCATGCGGATGAAACTAAATCATGTATAGAACAAGTATTTGAAGCTATACTATTCGTTTCGCATGGATTTGAAACTAAGCCTTCTACTTCGCATTGACTTGAAGCTAAATCAGTTGTTTCGCATAGATTTGGAGCAAACTCGTTGGTTTCTCCAGCATTTGAAGCTATATCAGTTACATCGCAAGTATCTGTTGCTAAATGATTTGTTTTGCATGGATTTGAAGATAAATCTTCTACAACGCATGGATTTGAAGCTAAATCATGTGTTTCGCATGGATTTGTAGCTTACTCGTTTGTTTCGTCTGCATTTGAAGCTATATCACTTATATCGCATGTATCTGAAGCAAAATCATTGGTTTCGCATGGCTTCGAACCTAAACTTTCTACAACGCATAGATTTGAAGCTACCTCGTTTGCTTCGTCTGCATTTGAAGCTATATCTCTTGTGTCGCAAGTATTTGTAGAAAAATCATGTGTCCTGGATGGACTTGAAGCTAACTCGTTTGTTTCGTCTGCGTTTGAAGCTATGTCGCATATATCCCAAGTATCTGAACCTAAATCATTTGTTTCGCATGGATTTGAACCTCAGCCTTCTACTTCGAAGTGATTTAAAGCTAAATCATGTGTATCGCATGGATTTTCTAGCTAACTCGTTTGATTTGTCTGCATTTGAAACTATATTACTTATATCGCAAGTATCTGAACCTAAATCATTTGTTTCGCATGGATTTGAAGCTAAGCCTTCTACGTCGTATCGATTTGAAGTTAAATGATATGTATCGCATGGATTTTGAAGCTAACTCCTTTGTTTCGTCTGCATTGGAAGCTATATCACTTATATCGCAAGTGTTTGAAGCTCAATAATTTGTCTCGCATGGATTTGAAGCTAAACCCTCTACATCGCATTGATTTGAAGCTAAATTACGTGTTCCGTTTGGAGTTGAAGCTAAACCTTCTACATCGCATTGATTTGACGCCAAATCATGTGTTTCGCTTGGATTTGTATCTAACACGTTTCTTTCGTCTGCATTTGAAGCTGTTTCACTTACATCGCAAGTATCTCAAGCTAAATCATTTGTTCCGCATGGATTTGAAGCTAAACCTTCTACATCGCATTGATTTGCAGCTAAATCATGTGTTTCGCATGGATTTGAAGCTAACTCGTTTGTTGCGCATGCAGTTGAATATAAATAACGTATATCACAAGTATTTGTAGCTAAACCATTTGTTTCCCATGGATTTGAAGTTAATCCTTCTACTTCGAATTGATTTGAAGCTTATTCATGTGTTTTGAATGGATTTGAAGCTAACTCGTTTATTTCGCATGTAGTTGAAGCTATATCACTTATATCGCTAGTATCTGAAGCTAAATCATATGTTTCGCAAGGATTTGAAGCTAAATCTTCTACATCGCATGGATTTGCAGCTAAATCATGTGTTTTGTATGGATTTGAAGCTAACTCGTTTGTTGCCCCTGCATTTGAAGCTATATCACCTATATCGCTAGTATCTGAAGCTAAATCATTTGTTTCGCATGGATTTGAAGCTAAAACTTCTACATCGTATTGATTTGCTGCTAAATCATGTTTTTCGCATGGATTTGAAGCTAAACCTTATACATCGCATTGATTTGAAGCTAAATCACGTGTTTCGCTTGGATACGAAGCTAACCCGTTTGTTTCTCCTGCATTTGAAGCTATATCACTTATATCGCATGTATATGATGCTAAATCATTTATGTCGCATGGATTTGAAGCTAAACCTTCTACATCGTATTGATTTGAAGCAAAACCTTCTACATTGCATTGATTTAAAGCTATACCTTCTACATCGCAATGCTTTGAAACTAAGCCATCTACTTTGCATCGATTTGTAGCTTAATCATGTGTTTTGCATGGATTTGAAGCTAACTCGTTTGTTTCGCCTGCATTTGATGCTATGTCACTTATATCGCAAGTATTTGAAGCTAAATCATTGGTTTCTCATGGATTTGAAACTAAACCTTCTACATCCCATTGATTTGCTACTAAATCATGGATTTCACATGGATTTGAAGCTAATTCGTTTGTTGCGCATGCAGTTGAATCTAAATAACGTATATCACAAGTATTTGTAGCTAAACCATTTATTTCGCATGGATTTGAAGCTAAACATTCTACATCGCACTTATTTAAGCTAAATCATGTGTTTCGCTTGGATATGAAGCTAACTCGTTTGTTTCGTCTGCATATGAAGCTATATCACTTATATCGCTAGTATCTGAAGCTAAATCATTTGTTTCGCATGGATTTGAAGCTAAACCTTCGACATAGCATTGATTTGAAGCTTAATCATGTGTTTTGTATGGATTTGAAGCTAACTCGTTTGTTGCCGCTGCATTTTAAGCTATATCACTTACACCCCAAGCGTTTGAAACTAAACCATTTATTTCGCATGGATTTGAAGCTAAACCTTCTACATCGCATTGATTTGAAGCTAAATCATGTGTTTTGCATGAATTTGAAGCTAACTCGTTTGTTGCCCCTGCACATGAAGCTATATCACTAATATCGCAAGTATCTGAAGCTAAATCATTTGTTTCGCATGGATTTGAAGCAAAACCTTCTACATCATATTGATTTGAATCTAAATGATGTCATTCGCTTGTATTTGAAGCTAACTCGTTTGTTTCGTCAGCATTGGAAGCTACATTACTTATATGGCAAGTATCTGAAGCTGTATCTTTGTGTTCCATGGATTTGAAGCTAAACCTTCTACTTCGCATTGATTTAAACCTAAGTCATGTGTATCGCTTGGATTTTGATGCTAATTCGTTTGATTCGTCTGCATTTGAAGCTATGTCACTTATATCGCAACTATCTGATGCTGAATCATTTGTTTCGCATGGATTTGAAGCTACACCTTCTACATCGCATTGATTTGCAGCTAAATCAAGTGTTTCGCATGTATTTGGAGCTAACTGATTTGATTCTCCTGCATTTGAAGCTGTATCACTTATATCGCATGTATATGATGCTAAATCACTTATGTCGCATGGATTTGAAGCTAAACCTTCTACATCGTATTGATTTGAAGCAAAACCTTCTACATTGCATTGATTTAAAGCTATACCTTCTACATCGCAATGCTTTGAAACTAAGCCATCTACTTCGCATCGATTTGCTGCTAAATCATGTGTTTCGCATGGATTTGAAGCTAAATCTTCTACATCGCATGGATTTGCAGCTAAATCATGTGTTTTGTATGGATTTGAAGCTAACTCGTTTGTTGCCCCTGCATTTGAAGCTATATCACTTACATCCCAAGCGTTTGAAACTAAACCATTTATTTCGCATGGATTTGAAGCTAAACCTTCTGCATCGCATTGATTTGAAGCTACATCATGTGTTTCGCATGGATTTGTAGCTTACTCGTTTGTTTCGTTTGCATTTGAAGCTATATCACTTATATTGCAAGCATCTGGAGCAAAATCATGTGTTTCGCATGGATATGAAGCTGGCGCGATCGTTTCGCCAGCATTTGAAGCTATATCACTTATATCACAAGTATCTCAAGCTAAATCATTTGTGTCGCATGAATTTGAAGCTAAACCTTCCACATAGCATTGATTTGAAGCTTAATCATGTGTTTTGCATGGATTTGAAGCTAACTCTTTTGTTTCCCTTGCATTTGAACCTATATTACCTATATCGCAAGTATCTGATGCTAAATCATTTGTTTCGCACGTATTTGAAGCTAAACCTTCTACATAGCATTGATTTGAAGCTGAATTATGTGTTTCGCTTGAATTTGAAGCTACCTCGTTTGTTTCACATGCAGTTGAAGCTGAATGATGTATATCAAAAGTATTTGATGCTGATCCATTTGTTTCGCATGAATATTAAGCTAAGACATGTGTTTCGAATTAATTTGAAGCTAAATCAATTGTTTCGCATGGATTTGAAGCTAAATCATGTGTTTCGCATGGAGTTGGATCTATCTAACGTATTTCACAAGTATTTGTAGCTAAACCATTTGTTTCGCATGGATTTGAAGGTACTCCTTCTACTTCGAATTGATTTGAAACTAAATCATGTGTTTCGCATGGATTTGTAGCTAAACCTTCTACATCGCATTGATTTGAAGCTAAATCATGTGTTTCGCATGGATTTGAAGCTAACTCCATCGTTTCGCCTGCATTTGAAGCTATATCACTTATATCGCGAGTATCTGAACCTAAATCATTTGTTTCGTATGGATTTGAAGCTAAGCCTTCTACATCGTATCGATTTGAAGCTAAATCATTTGTTTCGCATGGATTTGAAGCTAAACCTTTTACATCACATAGATTTGCAGCTAAATCATGTCTTCCGCATGGATTTGAAGCCAACTCGTTCGTTTCGCTTGCATTTAATGCTATATCAATTATATCGCAAGTATCTGAAGCTAAATCATTTGTTTCGCATGTATTTGAAGCTAAACCTTCTAAATCGCATTTATTTGAAGCTAAATCGTGTGATTCTCTTAGATTTGTAGCTAACTCGTTTGCTTCGGCTGCATTTGAAGCTATATCTCTTATATCTCAATTGTTTGAAGCAAATCATTTGTTTCGCATTGATTTGAAGCTAAACCTTCTGCATCGCATTGATTCGAAGCTAAATCAAGTGTTTTGCACGGATTTGATGCTAACTCGTTAGTTTCGACGGCATTTGAAGCTATATCACTTATATCGCAAGTATCTGAAGCCAAATCATTTGTGTCGCATGGGTTTGAAGCTAAACATTCTACATCTCATTGATTTGATGCTAAATCTTGTGTATCGCATGGATTTGAAGCTAAACCTTCTGCATCGCATTGATTTGAAGCTAAATCATGTGTTTCGCAAGGATTTGAAACTAAACATTCTACATCGCATTGATTTGAAGCTAAATCATGTGTTTTGCATGGATTTGATGCTAACTCGTTTGTTTCCCCTGCATTTGAAGCTATATCAGTTATGTCGCAAGTATCTGAAGCTAAATCATTTGTGTCGCGTGGATGTGAAGCGAACTCGTTTGTTTCGACTGCATTTGAAGCTATATCACTCATACCCCAAGTGTATGAAGCTAAATCATTCGTTTCGCATGGATTTGAAGCTAAATATTATACATCGCATTGATTTGAAGCTAAATCATGAGTTTCGCTTGGATATGAAGCTAACTCGTTTGTTTCGTCTGCATATGAATCCACAACACTTATATTGCAGCTATCTGAAGCTAAATCATTTGTGTCGCGTGGATTTGAAGCGAACTCGTCCGGTTCGTCTGCATTTGAAGCTATATCACTTATACCCCAACCGTTGAAGCTGAATCATTTATTTCGCATGGATTTGAAGCTAACTCGTTTGTTTCGTCTGCATTTGAAGCTATATCACTTATATCGCAAGTATCTGAACCTAAATCATTTGTCTCGCATGGATTTGAAGCTAAGCCGTCTACTCCGTGTCGATTTGATGCTAAATGATATGTATCGCATGGATTTTGAAGCTAACTCGTTTCATTCGTCTGCATTTGAAGCTATATCACATATGTCCCAATTGATTGAAACTAAATCATTTGTTTCGCATGGATTTGAAGCTAAACCTTATACATCGCATTGATTTGAAGCTAAATCATGTGTTTCGGTTGGATTTGAAGCTAAACCTTCTGCATCGCAATTGGTTTGACGCTAAATCATGTGTTTTGCATGGATTTGATGCTAACTCGTTTGTTTCCTCTGCATTTGAAGCTAAATCACTTATATCCCAATTGTTTGAATCTGAATCATTTGTTTCGCATGGCTTTGAAGCTAAAACTTTTACATCGCATTGATTTGCGGCTAAATCATGTGTTTTGCTTGGATTTGAAGCTAACTCGTTAGTTTTGCCTGCATTTGAAGCCATATCACCTATATCCCAAGTGTTTGAAGCTCAATCATTTGCTTCGCATGGATTTGAAGGTACTCCTTCTACTTCGAATTGATTTGAAACTAAATCATGTGTTTCGCATGGATTTGTAGCTAAACCTTCTACATCGCATTGATTTGAAGCTAAATCATGTGTTTCGCATGGATTTGAAGCTAACTCCATCGTTTCGCCTGCATTTGAAGCTATATCACTTATATCGCGAGTATCTGAACCTAAATCATTTGTTTCGTATGGATTTGAAGCTAAGCCTTCTACATCGTATCGATTTGAAGCTAAATCATTTGTTTCGCATGGATTTGAAGCTAAACCTTTTACATCACATAGATTTGCACCTAAATCATGTCTTCCGCATGGATTTGAAGCCAACTCGTTCGTTTCGCTTGCATTTAATGCTATATCAATTATATCGCAAGTATCTGAAGCTAAATCATTTGTTTCGCATGTATTTGAAGCTAAACCTTCTAAATCGCATTTATTTGAAGCTAAATCGTGTGATTCTCTTGGATTTGTAGCTAACTCGTTTGCTTCGGCTGCATTTGAAGCTATATCTCTTATATCTCAATTGTTTGAAGCAAATCATTTGTTTCGCATTGATTTGAAGCTAAACCTTCTGCATCGCATTGATTCGAAGCTAAATCAAGTGTTTTGCACGGATTTGATGCTAACTCGTTAGTTTCGACGGCATTTGAAGCTATATCACTTATATCGCAAGTATCAGAAGCTAAATCATTTGTTTCGCATTGATTTGAAGCTAAACCTTCTGCATCGCATTGATTTGGTACTCAGTCTTCTTTTTCGCATGGAGTTGAAGGTAGCTCGTTTGTTCCTTCTGCATTTGAAACTATATCAATTATATCGCAAGTATTTCAAGCCAAATCATTTGTGTCGCATGGGTTTGAAGCTAAACATTCTACATCTCATTGATTTGATGCTAAATCTTGTGTATCGCATGGATTTGAAGCTAAACCTTCTGCATCGCATTGATTTGAAGCAAAATCATGTGTTTCGCAAGGATTTGAAACTAAACATTCTACATCGCATTGATTTGAAGCTAAATCATGTGTTTTGCATGGATTTGATGCTAACTCGTTTGTTTGCCCTGCATTTGAAGCTATATCAGTTATGTCGCAAGTATCTGAAGCTAAATCATTTGTGTCGCGTGGATGTGAAGCGAACTCGTTTGTTTCGACTGCATTTGAAGCTATATCACTCATACCCCAAGTGTATGAAGCTAAATCATTCGTTTCGCATGGATTTGATGCTAAATATTATACATCGCATTGATTTGAAGCTAAATCATGAGTTTCGCTTGGATATGAAGCTAACTCGTTTGTTTCGTCTGCATATGAATCCACAACACTTATATTGCAGCTATCTGAAGCTAAATCATTTGTGTCGCGTGGATTTGAAGCGAACTCGTCCGGTTCGTCTGCATTTGAAGCTATATCACTTATACCCCAACCGTTTGAAGCTGAATCATTTATTTCGCATGGATTTGAACCTAACTCGTTTGTTTCGTCTGCATTTGTAGCTATATCACTTATATCGCAAGTATCTGAACCTAAATCATTTGTCTCGCATGGATTTGAAGCTAAGCCGTCTACTCCGTGTCGATTTGATGCTAAATGATATGTATCGCATGGATTTTGAAGCTAACTCGTTTCATTCGTCTGCATTTGAAGCTATATCACATATGTCCCAATTGATTGAAGCTAAATCATTTGTTTCGCATGGATTTGAAGCTAAACCTTATACATCGCATTGATTTGAAGCTAAATCATGTGTTTCGGTTGGATTTGAAGCTAAACCTTCTGCATCGCAATTGGTTTGACGCTAAATCATGTGTTTTGCATGGATTTGATGCTAACTCGTTTGTTTCCTCTGCATTTGAAGCTAAATCACTTATATCCCAATTGTTTGAATCTGAATCATTTGTTTCGCATGGCTTTGAAGCTAAAACTTTTACATCGCATTGATTTGCGGCTAAATCATGTGTTTTGCTTGGATTTGAAGCTAACTCGTTAGTTTTGCCTGCATTTGAAGCCATATCACCTATATCCCAAGTGTTTGAAGCTCAATCATTTGCTTCGCATGGATTTGATGCTAATCCTTCTACTTCGCATCGATTAGAAGCTTAATCATGTGTTTTGCATGGATTTGAAGCTAACTCGTTTGTTTCGGCTGCATTTGAAGCTATATCATTTATATCGCAAGTATTTGAAGCCAAATCATTTGTGTCGCATGGATTTGAATCTAAACCTTCTACATCTCATTGATTTGAAGCTAAATCATGTGTTTCTCTTGTATTTAAGCTAGCTCCTTTGTTTCGTCTGCATATGAAGCTATATCACTTATATCGCTAGTATCTGAAGCTAAATCATTTGCTTCGCATGGATTTGAAGCTAACCCTTCTACATCGCATTGATTTGCAGCTAAATCAAGTGTTTCACTTGGATTTGAAGCTAACTCGTTAGTTTTGCTGCATTTGAAGCTATATCACCTATATCCCAAGTGTTTGAAGCTCAATCATTTGCTTCGCAAGGATTTGAAGCTAATCCTTCTACATCGCATTGATTTCAAGCTAAATCATGTGTTTCACTTGGATTTGAAGCTAAACCTTCTACTTCGCATTGATTTGAAGCTAAATCATGTGTTTCGAATGGATTTGAAGCTAACTCGTTTGGTTAGAATGCTGTTGCAGCTTAATCATGTATATCACATGTATTTGAAGCTAAACCATTTCAATCACATGGATTTGAAGCTGAGCCTTCTACTTCGCATTGATTTGAAGATAAATCATGTGTTTTGAATGGTTTTGATGCTAATCCTTCTACTTCGTATTGATTTGAATCTAAACCATTTGTTTCGCATGGATTCGAAAATCAGCCTTCTACTTCGTATTGAATTGAAGCTAACGCATGTGTTTCGCATGGATTTGAAGCTAACTCGTTTGTTTCACATGCAGTTGAAGCTTAATGATGTATATCAAAAGTATTTGAAGCTGAACTATTTTTTTCGCATGGATTTGAAGCTAAAACTTCTACATCGCATTGATTTGCGGCTAAATCATGTGTTTTGCTTGGATTTGAAGCTAACTCGTTAGTTTTGCCAGCATTTGAAGCTATATCACCTATATCCCACTGTTTGAAGCTCAATCATTTGCTTCGCATGGATTTGAAGCTAATCCTTCTACATCGCATCGATTAGAAGCTTAATCATGTGTTTTGCATGGATTTGAAGCTAGCTCGTTTGTTTCGTCAGCATTGGAAGCTATATCACTTATATCGCAAGCATCTGAATCTAAATCATTTGTTTCGCATGGATTTGAAGCTAAGCCTTCTACTTCGTATCGATTTGAAGTTGAATGATATGTATCGCATGGATTTTGAAGCTAACTCGTCTGATTCGTCTGCATTTGAAGCTATATCATTTATATCGCAAGTATTTGAAGCCAAATCATTTGTGTCGCATGGATTTGAAGCTAAACATTCTACATCTCATTGATTTGAAGCTAAATCACGTGTTCCGGTTGGATTTGAAGCTAAACCTTCTGCATCGCATTGATTTTCAGCTAAATCATGTGTTTTGCATGGATTTGAAGCTAACTCGTTTGTTTCGGCTGCATTTGAAGCTATATCACTTATATCGTAAGTATTTGAAGCCAAATCATTTGTGTCGCATGGATTCGAATCGAAACATTCTACATCTCATTGATTTGAAGCTAAATCACGTGTTCCGCTTGGATTTGAAGCTAAACCTTCTACATCGCATTGATTTGACACTAAATCATGTGTTTCGCTTGGATTTGAATCTAACTCGTTTCTTTCGTCTGCATTTGAAGCTATATCACTTATATCGCAAGTATCTGAACCTAAATCATTTGTTTCTCATGGATTTCAAGATAAGCCTTCTACCTCGCATTGATTTGAAGCTAAATGATGTGTATCGCATGGAGTTTGAAGCTAACTCGTTAGTTTCGCCTGCATTTGAAGCTATATAACTTATATCTCAAGTATCTGAATCTAAATCATTTGTTTCACATGGATTTGAAGCTAAGCCTTCTACTTCGTATCGATTTGAAGTTAAATGATATGTATCGCATGGATTTTGAAGCTAACTCGTTTGATTCGTCCGCATTTGAAGCTATATCACTTATATCCCAATTGTTTGAAGCTGAACCATTCGTTTCGCATGGATTTGAAGCTAAAACTTCTACATCGCATTGATTTGCGGCTAAATCATGTGTTTCGCATGGATTTGAAGCTAACTCGTTTGTTTCGTCTGCATTTGAAGCTATATCACCTATGTCGCTAGTATCTGAAGCTAAATCATTTGTTTCGCATGGATTTGAACCTAAAACTTCTACATCGCATTGATTTGCTGCTAAATCATGTGTTTTGCATGGATTTGAAGCTAACTCGTTTGTTTCGTCTGCATTTGAAGCTAGATCACTTATATCGCAAGTATCTGAACCTAAATCATTTGTTTCTCATGCATTTCAAGATAAGCCTTCTACCTCGCATTGATTTGAAGCTAAATCATGTGTATCGCATGGATTTTGAAGCTAACTCGTTAGTTTCGCCTGCATTTGAAGCTATATAACTTATATCTCAAGTATCTGAATCTAAATCATTTATTTCACATGGATTTGAAGCTAAGCCTTCTACTTCGTATCGATTTGAAGTTAAATGATATGAATCGCATGAATTTTGAAGCTAACACGTTTGATTCGTCCGCATTTGAAGCTATATCACTTATATCCCAATTGTTTGAAGCTGAATCATTTGTTTCGCATGGATTTGAAGCTAAAAATTCTACATCGCATTGATTTGCGGCTAAATCATGTGTTTTGCATGGATTTGAAGCTAACTCGTTTGTTTCGGCTGCATTTGAAGCTATATCATTTATATCGCAAGTATTTGAAGCCAAATCATTTGTGTCGCATGGATTTGAAGCTAAACATTCTACATCTCATTGATTTGAAGCTAAATCACGTGTTCCGGTTGGATTTGAAGCTAAACCTTCTGCATCGCATTGATTTTCAGCTAAATCATGTGTTTTGCATGGATTTGAATCTAACTCGTTTCTTTCGTCTGCATTTGAAGCTGTATCACTTATATCGCAAGTATCTGAACCTAAATCATTTGTTTCTCATGGATTTCAAGATAAGCCTTCTACCTCGCATTGATTTGAAGCTAAATCATGTGTATCGCATGGATTCTGAAGCTAACTCGTTAGTTTCGCCTGCATTAGTAGCTATATAACTTAGATCTCAAGTTTCTGAATCTAAATCATTTGTTTCACATGGATTTGAAGCTAAGCCTTCTACTTCGTATCGATTTGAAGTTAAATGATATGTATCGCATGGATTTTGAAGCTAACTCGTTTGATTCGTCCGCATTTGAAGCTATATCACTTATATCCCAATAGTTTGAAGCTGAATCACTTGTTTTGCATGGATTTGAATCTAAAACTACTACATCGCATTGATTTGCGGCTAAATCATGTGTTTTGCTTGGATTTGATGCAAACTCGTCAGTTTTGCCTGCATTTGAAGCTATATCACTTATATCCCAAGTGTTTGAAGCTCAATCATTTGCTTCGCATGGATTTGATGCTAATCCTTCTACTTCGCATCGATTAGAAGCTTAATCATGTGTTTTGCATGGATTTGAAGCTAACTCGTTTGTTTCGGCTGCATTTGAAGCTATATCATTTATATCGCAAGTATTTGAAGCCAAATCATTTGTGTCGCATGGATTTGAATCTAAACCTTCTACATCTCATTGATTTGAAGTTAAATCATGTGTTTCTCTTGTATTTAAGCTAGCTCCTTTGTTTCGTCTGCATATGAAGCTATATCACTTATATCGCTAGTATCTGAAGCTAAATCATTTGCTTCGCATGGATTTGAAGCTAACCCTTCTACATCGCATTGATTTGCAGCTAAATCAAGTGTTTCACTTGGATTTGAAGCTAACTCGTTAGTTTTGCTGCATTTGAAGCTATATCACCTATATCCCAAGTGTTTGAAGCTCAATCATTTGCTTCGCAAGGATTTGAAGCTAACCCTTCTACATCGCATTGATTTGCAGCTAAATCAAGTGTTTCACTTGGATTTGAAGCTAACTCGTTAGTTTTGCTGCATTTGAAGCTATATCACCTATATCCCAAGTGTTTGAAGCTCAATCATTTGCTTCGCAAGGATTTGAAGCTAATCCTTCTACATCGCATTGATTTCAAGCTAAATCATGTGTTTCACTTGGATTTGAAGCTAAACCTTCTACTTCGCATTGATTTGAAGCTAAATCATGTGTTTCGAATGGATTTGAAGCTAACTCGTTTGGTTAGAATGCTGTTGCAGCTTAATCATGTATATCACATGTATTTGAAGCTAAACCATTTCAATCACATGGATTTGAAGCTGAGCCTTCTACTTCGCATTGATTTGAAGATAAATCATGTGTTTTGAATGGACTTGATGCTAATCCTTCTACTTCGTATTGATTTGAATCTAAACCATTTGTTTCGCATGGATTCGAAAATCAGCCTTCTACTTCGTATTGAATTGAAGCTAAAGCATGTGTTTCGCATGGATTTGAAGCTAACTCGTTTGTTTCACATGCAGTTGAAGCTTAATGATGTATATCAAAAGTATTTGAAGCTGAACTATTTGTTTCACATGGATTTGAAGCTAAAACTTCTACATCGCATTGATTTGCGGCTAAATCATGTGTTTTGCTTGGATTTGAAGCTAACTCGTTAGTTTTGCCAGCATTTGAAGCTATATCACCTATATCCCACTGTTTGAAGCTCAATCATTTGCTTCGCATGGATTTGAAGCTAATCCTTCTACATCGCATCGATTAGAAGCTTAATCATGTGTTTTGCATGGATTTGAAGCTAGCTCGTTTGTTTCGTCAGCATTGGAAGCTATATCACTTATATCGCAAGCATCTGAATCTAAATCATTTGTTTCGCATGGATTTGAAGCTAAGCCTTCTACTTCGTATCGATTAGAAGTTGAATGATATGTATCGCATGGATTTGAAGCTAACTCGTTAGTTTCCCCTGCATTTGAAGCTATATCACTTATATCTCAAGTATCTGAATCTAAATCTTTTGTCTCGCATGCATTTGAAGCTAAGCCTTCTACTTCGTATAGATTTGAAGTTAAATCATGTGTTTCGCTTGGATTTGAAGCTCAACCTTCTGCATCGCATTGATTTGAAGCTACATCATGTGTTTTGCATGGATTTGAAGCTAACTCGATTGTTTCGTCTGCATTTGTAGCTATGTCACTTATATCGCAAGTATTTGAAGCCAAATCATTTGTGTCGCATGCATTTGAATCTAAACATTCTACATCTCATTGATTTGAAGCTAAATCACGTGTTCCGCCTGGATTTGAAGCTATACCTTCTACCTCGCATTGATTTGAAGCTAAATCATGTGTTTCGCATGGATTTGAAGCTAACTCGTTAGTTTAGCCTGCATTTGAAGCTATATAACTTATATCTCAAGTATCTGAATCTAAATCATTTGTTTCGCATGGATTTGAAGCTAAGCCTTCTACATCGCATTGATTTCAAGCTAAATCATGTGTTTCGCTTGGATTTGAAGCTAAACCTTCTGCATCGCATTGATTTGAAGCTAAATCATGTGTTTTGCATGGATTTGATGCTATCTCGTTTGTTTCCCCTGCATTTGAAGCTATATCACTTATATCGCAAGTATCTGAATCTAAAGCATTTGTCTCGCATGAATTTGAAGCTAAGCCTTCTACTTCGTATAGATTTGAAGTTAAATCATGTGTTTCGCTTGGATTTGAAGCTTAACCTTCTGCATCGCATTGATTTGAAGCTAAATCATGTGTTTTGCATGGATTTGATGCTAACTCGTTTGTTCCCCCTGCATTTGAAGCTATTTCACTTATATCGCAAGTGTTTGAAGCTCAATAATTTGTCTCGCATGGATTTCAAGCTAAACCCGATACATCGCATTGATTTGAAACTACATCACGTGTTCTGCTTGGATTTGAAGCTAAACCTTCTAGATCGCATTGATTTGACGCTAAATCATGTGTTTCGCTTGGATTTGAATCTAACTTGTTTCTTTCGTCTGCATTTGAAGCTATATCACTTATATCTCAAGTATCTGAATCTAATTCATTTGTTTCGCATGGATTTGAAGCTAAACCTTCACTATCGCATTGATTTGAAGCTAAATCGGGTGTTTCGATTGGATTGGAAGTTAACTCGTTTGTTTCGTCTACATTTGAAGCTGTATCACTTATATCTCAAGTATCTGAAGCTAAATCATTTGTTTCGCATGGATTTGAAGCCAAACCTTCTACATCGCATTGATTTGCAGCTAAATCAAGTGTTTCGCATGGATTTGAAACTAACTCGTTTGTTTCGTCTGCATTTGAAGCTATGTCACATATATCCCAAGTGTTTGAACCTATATCATTTGTCTCGCATGGATTTGAAGCTAAACCTTCTACATCGCATTGATTTGCAGCTAAATCATGTGTTTCGCATGGATTTGAAACTAACTCGTTTGTTTCGTCTGCATTTGAAGAAGTATCACTTATATCTCGAGTGTATGAAGCTAAATCATTTGTCTCGCATGGATTTGAAGCTAAGCCTTCTACTTCGCATCGATTAGAAGCTTAATCATGGGTTTCACATGGATTTGAAGCTAAGTCGTTTGTTGCGCATGCAGTTGAATCTAAATAACGTATATCACAATATTTGTAGCTAAACCATTTATTTCGCATGGATTTGAAGCTAAACATTCTACATAGCACTGATTAAAGCTAAATCATGTGTTTCGCTTGCATATGAAACTAACTCGTTTGTTTCGTCTGCATATGAAGCTATATCACTTATATCGCTAGTATCTGAAGCTAAACCATTTGTTTCGCATGGATTTGAAGCTAAACCTTCGACATAGCATTGATTTGAAGCTTAATCATGTGTTTTGTATGGATTTGAAGCTAACTCGTTTGTTGCTCCTGCATTTGAAGCTATATCACTTACATCCCAAGCGTTTGAAACTAAACCATTTATTTCACATCGATTTGAAGCTAAACCTTCTGCATCGCATTGATTTCATGCTAAATCATGTGTTTTGAATGGATTTAATGCTAACTCGTTTGTTTCCCCTGCATTTGAAGCTATATCACTTATATCGCTAGTATCTGAACCTAAATCATTTGTTTCTCATGGATTTCAAGATAATCCTTCTACCTCGCATTGATTTGAAGCTAAATCATGTGTTTCGCTTGCATATGAAGCTAACTCGTTTGTTTCGCCTGCATTTGATGCTATGTCACTTATATCGCAAGTATTTGAAGCTAAATCATTGGTTTCGCATGGATTTGAAACTAAATCTTCTACATCCCATTGATTTGCTGCTAAATCATGGGTTTCACATGGATTTGAAGGTAATTCGTTTGTTGCGCATGCAGTTGAATCTAAATAACGTATATCACAAGTATTTGTAGCTAAACCATTTATTTCGCATGGATTTGAAGCTAAACATTCTACATAGCACTGATTAAAGCTAACTCATATGTTTTGCATGGATTTGATGCTAACTCGTTTGTTTCCCCTGCATTTGAAGCTATATCACTTATATCGCAAGTATCTGAATCTAAATCATTTGTCTCGAATGAATTTGAAGCTAAATCTTCTACGTCGTATCGATTTGAAGTTAAATGATATGTATCGCATGGATTTTGAAGCTAACTCGTTTGATTCGTCAGCATTTGAAGCTATATCACTTATATCCCACTTGTTTGAAGCTAAATCATGTGTTTCGCTTGGATTTGAAGCTAAACCCTCTGCATCGCATTGATTTGACGCTAAATCATGTGTTTTGCATGGATTTGATGCTAACTCGCCTGTTTCCCCTGCATTTGAAGCTATATCAGTTTTATCGCAAGTATCTGATGCTAAATCATTTATTCCGCACGGATTTGAATCTAAATCATCTACTTAGCATGGATTTGCAGCTAAATCATGTGTTTTGCATGGATTTAATGCTAACTCGTTTGTTTCCCCTGCATTTGAAGCTATATTACTTATATCGCAAGTATCTGATGCTAAATCAGTTGTTTTGCATGGATTTGAAGCTAAATCTTCTACATCGCATTAATTTGCATCTAAATCATGTGGTTCGCATGGATTTGAAACTAACTCGTTTGTTTCGTCTGCATTTGAAGCTATATCACCTATATGGCAAGCATCTGAATCTAAATCATTTGTTTCGCATGGATTTGAAGCTAAACCTTCTACATCGCATTGATTTGAAGCTATATCATGTGTTTCAGTTGTATTTGAAGCTAGCTCGTTTGTATCGTCTGCATTGGAAGCTATATCAATTATAACGCAAGTGTTTGAATCTCAATAATTTGTCTCGCATGGATTTCAAGCTAAACCCTCTACATCGCATTGATTAGAAGCTAAACATTCTACGTCGCACTGATTAAAGCTAAATCATGTGTTTCGCTTGGATATGAAGCTAACTCGTTTGTTTCGTCTCCATATGAAGCTATATCACTTATATCGCTAGTATCTGAAGCTAAATCATGTGTTTCTCTTGGATTTGAAGCTAACTCGTTTGTTTCGTCTGCATTTGAAGCTATATCACATATATCGCTAGTATCTAAAGCTAAATCACTTGTTTCGCATGGATTTGTAGCTAAACCTTATACATCGCATTGATTTGCTGCTAAATCATGTGTTTCGCATGGATTTGAAGTTAACCTTCTACATCGCATGGATTTGAAGCTAAACCTTCTACATCGCTTTGATTTGAAGCTAAACCTTCTACATCGCTTTGATTTGAAGCTAAATCACGTGTTTCGCTTGGATACGAAGCTAACCCGTTTGTTTCTCCTGCATTTGAAGCTATATCACTTATATCGCATGTATATGATGCTAAATCATTTATGTCGCATTGCTTTGAAGCTAAGCCTTCTACTTCGTATTGATTTGAAGCAAAATCATTTGTTTCGCATGGATTTGAAGCTAAACCTTTTACATCACATTGATTTGCAGCTAAATCATGTCTTTCGCATGGATTTGAAGCTAAGTCTTTCGTTTCGCTTACATTTGATGCAATATCACTTATATCCCAAGCGTTTGAAGATCAATCTCTTGTATCGAAGGATTTGAAGCGAAACGTTCTAAATCCCATTAATTTGAAGCTAAATCATGGGTTTCGCATGGATTTGAAGCTAACTCGTTTGTTACGCATGCAGTTGAAACTATATCACTTATATCGCAACTATCTGATGTTAAATCATTTGTATCGCATGGATTTGAAGCTAAACCTTCTGTATCGCATTGATTTGAAGCTAAATCATGTATTTTGCATGGATTTGATGCTAACTCGTTTGTTTCCGCTGCATTTGAAGCTATATCACTTATATCGCAAGTATCTGAATCTAAATCATTTGTTTCGCATGGATTTGAAACTAAGCCTTCTACTTCGTATCGATTTGAAGTTAAATGATATGTATCGCATGGATTAGGAAGCTAACTCGATTGATTCGTCAGCATTTGAAGCTATGTCACTTATATCCCAATTGTTTGAAGCTAAATCAGTTGTTTCGCATGGATTTGAAGCTAAACCTTGTACATCGCATTGATTTGCATCTAATTCAAGTGATTCGCTTGGATTTGAAGCTAACTCGTTTGTTTCGGCTGCATTTGTAGCTATATCACTTATATCTCAAGTGTTTGAAGCTAAATCATTTGTTTCGCACGGATTTGAAGCTAAACCTTCTACATCGCATTGATTTGCATCTAAATCAAGTGTTTCACTTGGATTTGAAGATAACTCGTTAGTTTTGCTGCATTTGAACCTATATCACCTATATCCCAAGTGTTTGAAGCTCAATCATTTGCTTCGCAAGGATTTGAAGCTAATCCTTCTACATCGCATTGATTTCAAGCTAAATCATGTGTTTCACTTGGATTTGAAGCTAAACCTTCTACTTCGCATTGATTTGAAGCTAAATCATGTGTTTCGATTGGATTTGAAGCTAACTCGTTTGTTTCGGCTGCATTTGAACCTATATCACTTATATCTCAAGTGTTTGAAGCTAAATCATTTGTTTCGCATGGATTTGAAGCTAAACCTTCTACATCGCATTGATTTGCAGCTAAATCAAGTGTTTCACTTGGATTTGAAGCTAACTCGTTAGTTTTGCTGCATTTGAAGCTATATCACCTATATCCCAAGTGTTTGAAGCTCAATCATTTGCTTCGCATGGATTTGAAGCTAATCCTTCTACATCGCATCGATTAGAAGCTTAATCATGTGTTTTGCATGGATTTGATGCTAACTCGTTTGTTTCCGCTGCATTTGAAGCTATATCACTTATATCGCAAGTATCTGAATCTAAATCATTTGTTTCGCTTGGATTTACAACAAACTCGCTTGTTTCGCATGCATTTGAAGCTAAATCATGTATATCACAAGTATTTGAAGCTAAATCATTTGTTTCGCATGGATTCGAAGTTAAGCCTTCTACTTCATATTGATTTGAAGCTAAATCATGTGTTTCGCTTGGATTTGAAGCTAACTCGTTTGTTTCGCATGCAGTTGAAGCTAAATCATGTATTTAACATGTATTTGAAGCTAAACCATTTGATTCGCATGGATTTGACGCTGAGCCTTCTACTTCGCATTGATTTGAAGCTGAATCATGTGTTTTGTTTGAATTTGAAGCTAACACGTTTGTTTCAGGTGCAGTTGAAGCTAAATCATATATTTCACAAGTATTTGAAGCTGGACCATTTTTTTCATATTAATATTAAGCTAAACCATGTGTTTCGGATGAATTTGAAGCAAAATCATGTGTTTCGCATGGATTTACAACAAACTCGCTCGTTTCGCATGCATTTGAAGCTAAACCTTCTGCATCGCATTGATTTCAAGCTAAATCATGTGTTTTGAATGGATCTAATGCTAACTCGTTTGTTTCCCCTGCATTTGAAGCTATATCACTTATATCGCTAGTATCTGAACCTAAATAATTGTTTCTCATGGATTTCAAGATAATCCTTCTACCTCGCATTGATTTGAAGCCAAATCATGTGTTTCGCTTGCATATGAAGCTAACTCGTTTGTTTCGTCTGCATATGAAGCTATATCACTTATATCGCTAGTATCTGAAGCTAAATCATTTGCTTCGCATGGATTTGAAGCTAACCCTTCTACTTCGCATCGATTAGAAGCTTAATCATGTGTTTCGCATGGATTTGAAGCTAACTCGTTTGTTTCGTCTGCCTTTGAAGCTATATCACTTATATCGCAAGTATCTGAACCTAAATCATTTGTTTCGCATGGATTTGAAGTTAAGCATTCTACTTCGTATTGATTTGAAGCTAAATCATTTGTTTCGCATGGATTTTAAGCTAAACCTTTTACATCACATTGATTTGCAGCTAAATCATGTCTTTCGCATGGATTTGAAGCTAACTCTTTCGTATCGCTTGCATTTGATGCTATATCACTTATATCCCAAGCGTTTAAAGATCAATCTTTTGTATCGCATGGATTTGAAGCTAAACTTTCTAAATCGCATTAATTTGAAGCTAAATCATGTGTTTCGCATGGATTTGAAGCTAACTCGTTAGTTTCGCCTGCATTTGAAGCTATATACCTTATACCTCAAGTATCTGAATCTAAATCATTTGTTTCGCATGGATTTGAAGCTAAGCCTTCTACATCGCAATCATTTCAAGCTAAATCATGTGTTTCGCTTGGATATGAAGCTGACTCGTTTGTTTCTCCTGCATTTGAAGCTATATAACTTATATCGCAAGTATCTTAACCTAAATCATTTGTTTCGCATGGATTTGTAGCTAACTCGTTTGTTTCGCCCGCTTTTGAAGCTATATCATTTATGTCGCAGGTATCTGAAGCTAAACCATTTGTTTCACATGGATTTGAAGCTAAATAATGTGTTTCGCATGGATTTGAACCTAACTCGTTTGTTTCGCATGCAGTTGAAGCTAAATCATGTATATCACAAGTATTTGAAGCTAAATCATTTGTTTCGCATGGATTCGAAGTTAAGCCTTCTACTTCATATTGATTTGAAGCTAAATCATGTGATTCGCTTGGATTTGAAGCTAACTCGTTTGTTTCGCATGCAGTTGAAGCTAAGTCATGTATATCACACGCATTTGAAGCTAAACCATTTGATTCGCATGGATTTGAAGCTGAGCATTCTACTTCGCATTGATTTGAAGCTAAATCATGTGTTTCGCATGGATTTAAGCTAATTCGTTTGTTGCGCATGCAGTTGAATATAAATAACGTATATCACAAGTATTTGTAGCTAAACCATTTGTTTCGCATGGATTTGGTGCTAATCCTTCTACTTCGAATTGATTTGAAGCCTAATCATGTGTTTCGCATGGATTTGAAGCTAACTCGTTTGTTTCGCATGCAGTTGAAGCTAAATTATGTATATCAGAAGTGTTTGAAGGTAAACCAATTGTTCCGTATAGATTTAAAGCTAAGCCTTGTACATCGCATTGATTTGAAGCTAAGCCTTGTACATCGCATTGATTTGAAGTTAAATCATTTGTTTCGCATGGATTTGAAGCTAACTCGTTTGTGTCGCCTGCATTTGAAGCTATATTACTTATATCGCAAGTATCTGAACCTAAATCATTTGTTTCGCATGGATTTGAAGCTAAGCCTTCTACTCCGTATCGATTTGATGCTAAATGATATGTATCGCATCGATTTTGAAGCCAACTCGTTTGATTCGTCTGCATTTGACGCTATATCACTTATATCGCAAGTATCTGAACCTAAATCATTTGTTTCGCATGGATTTGAAGCTAAACCTACTACATCGCATTGATTTGCAGCTAAATCATTTGCTTCGCATGGATTTGAGGCTAACTCGTTTGTTTCTTCTGCATTTGAAGCTATATCAATTAAACCCCACGTGTTTGAAGCTAAATCATTTCTTTCGCATGTATTTGAAGCTAAACCTTATACATCGCATTGATTTGAAACTAAATCATGTGTTTCGCTTGGATATGAAGCGAACTCGTTTGTTCCGTCTGCATTTGAAGCTATGTCACGTACAGCCCAAGTGTTTGAAGCTAAATCATTTGTTTCGCATGGATTTGAAGCTAAACCTTCTACATCGCATTGATTTGAAACTATATCATGTGTTTCGCTTGGATATGAAGCTATCTCGTTTGTTTCGTCTGCATTTGAAGTTATATCACTTATAACGCAAGTATCTGAAGCTAAACCATTTGTTTCGCATGGATTTGATGCTAAACCTTCTACATTGCATTAATTTGTAGCTAAATCATGTGTTTTGCTTCTATTTGAAGCAAAATCATGTGTTTCGCAAGGATTTGTAGCATACTCGTTTGTTTCGCCCGCATTTGAAGCTATATCACTTATATCACAAGTATCTCAAGCTAAATCATTTGTGTCGCATGAATTTGAAACTAAACCTACCACATAGCATTGATTTGAAGCTTAATCATGTGTTTTGCATGGATTTGAAGCTAATCCTTCTACGTCGCATTGATTTGGAAGCTAAATCATGTGTTTCGCTTGGATATGAAGCTAAATCGTTTGTTTCGTCTGCATTTGAAGCGTTATCACTTATATTGCAAGTATCTGAAGCGAAATCATTTGTTTCGCATGGATTTGAAGCTAAGCCTTCTACTTCGCATCGATTTAAAGCTAAATGATGTGTTTCACATGGATTTTGAAGCTAACTCGTTTGTTCCATCTGCATTTGAAGCTATATAACTTATATCCCAAGTGTTTGAAGCAAAATCATTTGTTTCGCATGGATTTGAAGCTAAACCTTCTACATCGCATTGATTTGAAGCCGAATCATTTGTTTCGCCTGGATTTGAAGCTCAGACTTCTACTCCGCATTGTTTTCAAGCTAATTCACGTGTATCCGATAGATTTTGAAGCTAACTCGTTTGATTCGTCTGCATTTGAAGCTATATCACTTATATCGCATGTATCTGAAGCTAAATCATTTGTTTCGCATGCATTTGAAGCTGAGATATCTAGTTCGCATTGATTTGAAGTTTGATCACGTGTTTTGCATGGAATTGGAGCTAACTCGTTTGTTTCTCCTGCATTTGATGCTGTTTCATTTATACCGAAAGTATTTGAAGCTAAATCATTTGTGTCGCATGGATTTGAAGCTAAGCCTTCTACGTCGCATCGATTTAAAGCCTAACGAAGCTAACTCATTTGTTTCGTCTGCATTTGAAGCTATATCACTCATATTCCAAGTGTTTGAAGCTAAATCATTTGTTTCGAATGCATTTGAAGCTGAACCTAATAAGTCGCATTGATTTGAAGCTAAATCATGTGATTCTCTTGGTTTTGAAGCTAACTCGTTCGTTACGTCTGAATTTGAAGCTATATCACTTACATCGCAAGTATCTGAAGCTAAATCATTGGTTTCGCATCGATTTGAAGCTAAACCTTCACATCGCATTAATTTGAAGCTACACCTTCTACATCGCATTGGTTTGAAGCTCAGTCATATGTTACGCATGGAGTTGAAGGTAGCGCGTTTGTTTCGTCTGCATTTGTCGCTACATCACTTATATCGCAAGTATCTGAAGCTAAATCATTTGTTTCGCATGGATTTGAAGCTAAGCCTTCTACTTCGCATCGATTTAAAGCTAAATGATGTGTTTCACATGGATTTTGAAGCTAACTCGTTTGTTCCGTCTGCATTTGAAGCTATATCACTTATATCCCAAGTGTTTGAAGCAAAATCATTTGTTTCGCATGGATTTGAAGCTAAACCTTCTACATCGCATTGATTTGAAGCTAAATCATTTGTTTCGCATGGATTTGAAGCTAATCCTACTACATCGCATTGATTTGAAGCTAAATCATTTGTGTCGCATGGATTTGGAGCTAACTAGTTTGTTCCTCCTGCATTTGCAACTATATCACTTATATCGCAATTATCTGAACCTAAATCATTTGTTTCGCCTGGATTTGAAGCTCAGACTTCTACTCCGCATTGATTTCAAGCTAATTCACGTGTATCCGATAGATTTTGAAGCTAACTCGTTTGATTCGTCTGCATTTGAAGCTATATCACTTATATCGCATGTATCTGAAGCTAAATCATTTGTTTCGCATGCATTTGAAGCTGAGATATCTAGTTCGCATTGATTTGAAGTTTGATCACCTGTTTTGCATGGAATTGGAGCTAACTCGTTTGTTTCTCCTGCATTTGATGCTGTTTCATTTATACCGAAAGTATTTGAAGGTAAATCATTTATTTCGCATGGATTTGGAGCTAAACATTCTACTCCGCTTTGATGTGAAGTTAAATCATGTATTTCCATGGATTTCAATTTAACGCGTTTGTTTCGCCTGCATTTGAAGCTGTTTCATATATATCGCAAGTATTTGAAGGTAACTCATTTATTTCGCATGGATTTGAAGCTAAGCCTTCAACTTCGCATTGATTTGAAACTAAGTCATTTGATTCGCTTGGATTTGATGCTAACACGTTTGTTTCACATGCAGTTGAAGCTAAATCATGTTTATCACAAGTATCTGAAGCTAAACCATTTGTTTCGCAAGAATATGAAGCTAAACCACGTGTTTCGCATGAATTTGAAGATAAATCATGTGCTTCGCTTGAATTTGAAGCTAACTCGTTTGAGTCGTCTGCACTTGAAGCTATATCACTTATATCGCAAGTATCTGAAGCTTAATCATTTGTGTCGCATGGATTTGAAGCTAAGCCTTCTACGTCGCATAGATTTAAAGCTAAATGATGTGTTTCACATGGATTTTGAAGCTAACTCATTTGTTTCGTCTGCATTTGAAGCTATATCACTCATATCCCAAGTGTTTGAAGCTAAATCATTTGTTTCGAATGCATTTGAAGCTGAACCTAATAAGTCGCATTGATTTGAAGCTAAATCATGCGATTCTCTTGGTTTTGAAGCTAACTCGTTCGTTTCGTCTGAATTTGAAGCTATATCACTTACATCGAAAGTATCTGAAGCTAAATCATTGGTTTCGCATGGATTTGAAGCTAAACCTTCACATCGCATTAATTTGAAGCTACACCTTCTACATCGCATTGGTTTGAAGCTCAGTCATATGTTTCGCATGGAGTTGAAGGTAGCTCGTTTGTTTCGTCTGCATTTGTCGCTACATCACTTATATCGCAAGTATTTGAAGAAAAATCATGTGTTTAGCATGGATTTGAAGCTAACTCGTTTGTTTCGTCTGCATTTGAAGCTATATCACTTATATCGCAAATATCTGAAGCTAACTCGTTTGTTTCGTCTGCATTTGAAGCTATATCACTTATATCGCAAGTATCTGAAGCTAAATCATTTGTTTCGCATGCATTTGAAGCTGAACCTAATAAGTCGCATTGATTTGAAGCTAAATCATGTGACTCTCTTGGTTTTGAAGCTAACTCGTTCGTTTCGTCTGAATTTGAAGCTATATCACTTACATCGCAAGTATCTGAAGCTAAAACATTGGTTTCGCATGGATTTGAAGCCAAACCTTCACATCGCATTAATTTGAAGCTACACCTTCTACATCGCATTGGTTTGAAGCTCAGTCATATGTTTCGCATGGAGTTGAAGGTAGCTCGTTTGTTTCGTCTGCATTTGTCGCTACATCACTTATATCGCAAGTGTTTGAAGCAAAATCATTTGTTTCGCATGGATTTGATGCTAATCCTACTACATCGCATTGATTTGAAGCTAAGCCTTCTACATCGCATTGGTTTGAAGCTCAGTCATGTGTTTCGCATGGAGTTGGATGTAGCTCGTTTGTTTCCCCTGCATTTGAAGCTATATCACTTATATCCCAATTGTTTGAAGCTAACTCATTTGTTTCGCTTGGATTTGAAGCTAAACCTTCTACATCGTATTAATTTGAAGCTAAATCATGTGTTTCGCTTGGATTTGAAGCTAAACCTTCTGCATCGCATTGATTTGTAGCTAAATCATGTGTTTTGCATGGATTTGATGCTAACTCGTTTTTTCCCCTGCATTTGAAGCTATATCACTTATATCGCAAGTATCTGATGCTAAATAATTTGTTTTGCATGGATTTGAAGCTAAATCTTCTACATCGCATGGATTTACAGCTAAATCATGTGTTTCGCATGGATTTGAAGCTAACTCGTTTGCTTCGTCTGCATTTGAAGCTATATCACTTATATCGCAAAGTATCTGAAGCTAAATCATTTGTTTCGCATGGATTTGAAGCTAAGCCTTCTACTTCGCACTGATTTGGAGCTAGATCATGTGTTTCGCTTGGATGTGAAGCTAACTCGTTTGTTTCTTCTGCATTTGAAGCTATATCACTTATATCGCAAGTATCTGAACCTAAGCCATTTGTTTCGCATGGATTTGAAGCTAAGCCTTCTACTTCGTATCGATTTGAAGTTAAATGATATGTATCGCATGGATTTTGAAGCTAACTCGTTTGATTCGTCAGCATTTGAAGCTATATCACTTATATCTCAATTGTTTGAAGCTAAATCATTTGTTTCGCATGGATTTGAAGCTAACTCGTTTGTTTCACATGCAGTTGAAGCTAAATCATGTATATCAAAAGTATTTGAAGCTGAACTATTTGTTTCGCATGGATTCGAAGATAAGCCTTCTACTTCCCACTGATTTGAAGCTATATCATGTCTTTGGCTTGGATTTGAAGCTATCTCGTTTGGTTCGCATGCAGTTGAAGCTAAATCATGTATATCACAAGTATTTGAAGCTAAAGCATTTGATCGTATGGATTTGAAGGTAAGCCTTCTACTTCGCATTGATTAGAAGCGGAATCATGTTTTTCGCTTGAATTTGAAGCTAACTCGTTTGTTTCGTCTGAATTTGAAGCTATATCACTTATATCGATAGCATCTGATGCTAAATCATTTGTTTCGCATGGATTTGAATCTAAACCTTCTACATCGCATTGATTTTCAGCTAAATCATTTCCTTTGCATGGATTTGAAGCTAACTCGTTCGTTTCGCCCGCATTTGATGCTATATCACTTATATCGCAAGTATCTGAAGCTAAATCATTTGTTACGCATGGATTTGAAGCTAAAACTTCTAAATCGCATTTATTTGAAGCTAAATCGTGTGATTCTCTTGCATATGAAGCTAACTCGTTTGTTTTGTCTCCATTTGAAGCTATATCACTTATATCGCAAGTATCTGAAGCTAAATCATTGGTTTCGCATGGATTTGAAGCTAAGCCTTCTACTTCGTATCAATTTGAAGATAAATGAAATGTATCGCATGGATTTGAAGCTAACTCGTTTGATTCGTCTGCATTTAAAGCTATATCACTTACATCCCAAGTGTTTGAAGCTAAATCATTTATTTCGCATGGATTTGAAGCTAATCCTACTACATCGCATTGATTTGAACCTAAGCCTTCCACATCGCATTGGTTTGAAACTCAGTCATGTGTTTCGCATGGATTTGAAGCTAACTCGTTTGCTTCGTCTGCATTTGAAGCTATATCACTTATATCGCAAAGTTTCTGAAACTAAATCATTTGTTTCGCATGGATTTGAAGCTAAACCTTCTCCATCGCATTGATTTGAAGCTAAATCATGTGTTTTGCATGGATTTGATGCTAACTCGTTTTTCCCCTGCATTTGAAGCTATATCACTTATATCGCAAGTATCTGAACCTAAATCATTTGTTTCGCATGGATTTGTAGCTAAGCCTTCTACTTCGTATCGAATTGAAGCTAAATGAAATGTATCGCATGGATTTGATGCTAACTCGTTTGTTTCGCATGCAGTTGAAGCTAAATCATGTATATCACATGCATTTGAATCTAAACCATTTGATTCGCATGGATTTGACGCTGAGCCTTCTCCTTCGCATTGATATGAAGGTGAATCATGTGTTTCGCTGGAATTTGAAGCTAACACGTTTGTTTCAGGTGCATTTGAAGCTAAATCATGTATATCACAACTATTTGAAGCTAAACCATTTGTTTCGCATGGATTCGAAGATAAGCCTTCTACTTCGCATTGATTTGAAGCTAAATCATGTGTTTCGCAAGGATTTGAAGCTAAACCTTCTACTTCGCATTGATTTGAAGATAAATCATGTGTTTCGCATGCATTTGAAGCTAAATCATGTGTTTCGCATGGATTTGAAGCTAACTCGTTTGTTTCACATGCAGTTGAAGCTAAATCATGTATATCAAAAGTATTTGAAGCTAAAGCTTTTGATCGTATGGATTTGAAGGTAAGCCTTCTACTTCGCATTGATTAGAAGCGGAATCATGTTTTTCGCATGAATTTGAAGCTAACTCGTTTGTTTCGTCTGAATTTGAAGCTATATCACTTATATCGATAGCATCTGAAACTAAATCAATTGTTTCGCATGGATTCGAAGATAAGCCTTCTACTTCGCATTGATTTGAAGCTAAATCATGTGTGTAGCATGGATTTGAAGCTAAACATTCTACATCGCATTGATTCGAAGCTAAATCATGTGTTTCGTTTGGACTTGTAGCTAACTCGTTTGTTTGGTCTGCATTTGAAGCTATATCACTTATATCGCAAGTATTTGAAGAAAAATCATGTGTTTTGCATGGATTTGAAGCTAACTCGTTTGTTTCGTCTGCATTTGAAGCTATATCACATATATCGCAAGTATCTGAAGCTGAATCATTTGTTTCGCATGGATTTGAAGCTAATCGTTCTACATCGCATTGATTTGCAGCTAAATCATGTGTATCGCATGGATTTGAAGGTAACTCGTTTGTTTCGTCTCCATTTGAAGCTATATCACTTATATCTCAATTGTTTGAAGCTAAATCATTTGTTTCGCATAGATTTGAATCTAAACCTTCTACATCGCATTGATTTGAAGCTAAATCATGTGATTTGCTTGTATTTGAAGCTAACTGGTTTGCTTCGGCTGCATTTAAAGCTATATCACTTATATCTCAATTGTTTGAAGCTAAATCATTTGTTTCGCATGGATTTGATGCTAAACCTTCTGCACAGGCATTTATTTGAAGCTAAATCATGTGTTTTGCATGGATTTGATGCTAACTCGTTAGTTTCGACGGCTTTTGGAGCTATATCACTTATATCGCACGTATCTGAATCTAAATCATTTGTTTCGCATGGATTTGAATCTAAACCTTCTACATCGCATTGATTTGAAGCTAAATCATGTGATTCGCTTGGATTTGAAGCTAACTCGTTTGCTTCGGCTGCATTTGAAGCTATATCACTTATACCTCAATTGTTTGAAGCTAAATCATTTGTTTCGCATGGATTTGAAGCTAAACCTTCTGCATCGCATTGATTTGAACCTAAATCATGTGTTTTGCATGGATTTGATGCTAACTCGTTCGTTTCCCCTGCATTTGAAGCTATATCAATTATACCCCATGTGTTTGAAGCTAAATCATTTGTTTCGCATGTATTTGAAGGCAAACCTTATACATCGCATTGATTTGAAGCTAAATCACGTGTTTCGCTTGGATATGAAGCGAAATCGTTTGTTTCGTCTGCATTTGAAGCTATATCACGTACAGCCCAAGTGTTTGAAGCTAAATCATTTATTTCGCATGTATTTGAAGATAAACCTTCTACATCGCATTGATTTGCAGCTAAATCACTTGCTTCGCATGTATTTGAGGCTATCACGTTTGTTTCTCCTGCATTTGAATCTATATCACTTCTATCGCAAGTATCTGAACCTAAATCATTTGTTTCGCATGGATGTGAAGCTAAGCCTGCTACTTCGTATTGATATGAAGCTAATTCATGTGTTTCGCATGGAGTTGGATGTAGCTCGTTTGTTTCCTCTGCATATGAAGCTATATCACTTATATCCCAATTGTTTGAAGCTAAATCATTTGTTTCGCTTGGATTTGAAGCTAAACCTTCTACATCGTATTAATTTGAAGCTAAATCATGTGTTTCGCTTGGATTTGAAGCTAAACCTTCTGCATCGCATGGATTTGAAGCTAATTCGTTAGTTTCGCCTGCATTTGAAGCTATATCACTTATATCGCAAGTGTTTGAAGCTAAATCATTTGTTTCGCATGGATTTGAAGCTAAACCTTCTACATCGCATTGATTTGAAGCAAAATCATGTGTTTCGCTTGGATTTGAAGCTAAAACTTCTGCACAGGCATTGATTTGAAGCTAAATCATGTGTTTTGCATGGATTTGATGCTAACTCGTTAGTTTCGACGGCATTTGAAGCTATATCACTTATATCGCAAGTATCTGAAACTAAATCATTTTTTTTCGCATGTATTTGAAGCTAAGCCTTGTACTTCGTATCGATTTGAAGTTAAATGATATGTATCGCATGGATTTTGAAGCTAACTCGTTTGATTCGTCAGCATTTGAAGCTATATCACTTATATCCCAATTGTTTGAAGCTAAATCATTTGTTTCGCATGAATTTGTATCTAAATCTTCTACATCGCATTGATTTGAAGCTAAATCATGTGATTCGCTTGGATTTGAAGCTAACTCGTTTGCTTCGGCTGCATTTGAAGCTATATCACTTATACCACAATTGTTTGAAGCTAAATCATTTGTTTCGCATGGATTTGAAGCTAAACCTTCTGCATCGCATTGATTTGAAGCTAAATCATGTGTTTTGCATGGATTTGATGCTAACTCGTTCGTTTCCCCTGCATTTGAAGCTATATCAATTATACCCCATGTGTTTGAAGCTAAATCATTTGTTTCGCATGTATTTGAAGGCAAACCTTATACATCGCATTGATTTGAAGCTAAATCACGTGTTTCGCTTGGATATGAAGCGAAATCGTTTGATTCGTCTGCTTTTGAAGCTATATCACGTACAGCCCAAGTGTTTGAAGCTAAATCATTTATTTCGCATGTATTTGAAGATAAACCTTCTACATCGCATTGATTTGCAGCTAAATCACTTGCTTCGCATGTATTTGAGGCTATCACGTTTGTTTCTCCTGCATTTGAATCTATATCACTTCTATCGCAAGTATCTGAACCTAAATCATTTGTTTCGCATGGATGTGAAGCTAAGCCTGCTACTTCGTATTGATATGAAGCTAATTCATGTGTTTCGCATGGAGTTGGATGTAGCTCGTTTGTTTCCTCTGCATATGAAGCTATATCACTTATATCCCAATTGTTTGAAGCTAAATCATTTGTTTCGCTTGGATTTGAAGCTAAACCTTCTACATCGTATTAATTTGAAGCTAAATCATGTGTTTCGCTTGGATTTGAAGCTAAACCTTCTGCATCGCATGGATTTGAAGCTAATTCGTTAGTTTCGCCTGCATTTGAAGCTATATCACTTATATCGCAAGTGTTTGAAGCTAAATCATTTGTTTCGCATGGATTTGAAGCTAAACCTTCTACATCGCATTGATTTGAAGCAAAATCATGTGTTTCGCTTGGATTTGAAGCTAAAACTTCTGCACAGGCATTGATTTGAAGCTAAATCATGTGTTTTGCATGGATTTGATGCTAACTCGTTAGTTTCGACGGCATTTGAAGCTATATCACTTATATCGCAAGTATCTGAAACTAAATCATTTTTTTTCGCATGTATTTGAAGCTAAGCCTTGTACTTCGTATCGATTTGAAGTTAAATGATATGTATCGCATGGATTTTGAAGCTAACTCGTTTGATTCGTCAGCATTTGAAGCTATATCACTTATATCCCAATTGTTTGAAGCTAAATCATTTGTTTCGCATGAATTTGTATCTAAATCTTCTACATCGCATTGATTTGAAGCTAAATCATGTGATTCGCTTGGATTTGAAGCTAATTCGTTTGCTTCGGCTGCATTTGAAGCTATATCACTTATATCTCAATTGTTTGAATCTAAATTATTTTTTTTCGCGTGGATTTGAAGCTAAGCCTTCTACTTCGTATCGATTTGAAGTTAAATGGTATGTATCGCATGGATTTTGAAGCTAATTCGTTTGTTTCGTCTGCATTTGAAGCTATATCACTTATATCGCAAGTATCTGAACCTAAGTCATTTGGTTCGCATGGATTTGAAGCTAAACCTTCTACATCGCATTGATTAGAAGCTAAACCTTCTACATCGCATTGGTTTGAAGCTCAGTCATGTGTTTCGCATGGAGTTGGATGTAGCTCGTTTGTTTCCCCTGTATATGAAGCTATATCACTTATATCCCAATTGTTTGAAGCTAAATCATTTGTTTCGCTTGGATTTGAAGCTAAACCTTCTCCATCGCATTGATTTGAAGCTAAATCATGTGTTTTGCATGGATTTGATGCTAACTCGTTTTTTCCCCTGCATTTGAAGCTATATCGCTTATATCGCAAGTATCTGAACCTAAATCATTTGTTTCGCATGGATTTGTAGCTAAGCCTTCTACTTCGTATCGAATTGAAGCTAAATGAAATGTATCGCATGGATTTGAAGCTAACTCGTTTGTTTCGCATGCAGTTGAAGCTAAATCATGTATATCACATGCATTTGAATCTAAACCATTTGATCCGCATGGATTTGACGCTGAGCCTTCTACTTCGCATTGATATGAAGGTGAATCATGTGTTTCGCTGGAATTTGAAGCTAACACGTTTGTTTCAGGTGCATTTGAAGCTAAATCATGTATATCACAACTATTTGAAGCTAAACCATTTGTTTCGCATGGATTCGAAGATAAGCCTTCTACTTCGCATTGATTTGAAGCTAAATCATGTGTTTCGCAAGGATTTGAAGCTAAACCTTCTACTTCGCATTGATTTGAAGATAAATCATGTGTTTCGCTTGCATTTGAAGCTAAATCATGTGTTTCGCATGGATTTGAAGCTAACTCGTTTGTTTCACATGCAGTTGAAGCTAAATCATGTATATCAAAAGTATTTGAAGCTAAAGCTTTTGATCGTATGGATTTGAAGGTAAGCCTTCTACTTCGCATTGATTAGAAGCGGAATCATGTTTTTCGCTTGAATTTGAAGCTAACTCGTTTGTTTCGTCTGAATTTGAAGCTATATCACTTATATCGATAGCATCTGAAACTAAATCATTTGTTTCGCATGGATTCGAAGATAAGCCTTCTACTTCGCATTGATTTGAAGCTAAATCATTTATTTCGCATGGATTTGAAGCTAAACCTTCCACATTTGCATTGATTTGAAGCTAAATCATGTGTTTCGCTTGAATTTGAAACTAAACCTTCTCCATCGCATTGATTTGAAGCTAAATCATGTATTTTGCATGGATTTGATGCTAACTCGTTTGTTTCCCCTGCATTTGAAGCTATATCAGTTATATCGCAAGTATCTGATGCTAAATCATTTGTTTCGCATGGATTTGAATCTAAACCTTCTACATCGCATTGATTTTCAGCTAAATCATTTCTTTAGCATGGATTTGAAGCTAACTCGTTCGTTTCGCACGCATTTGATGCTATATCACTTATATCGCAATTATCTGAAGCTAAATCATTTGTTACGCATGGATTTGAAGCTAAAACTTCTAAATCGCATTTATTTGAAGCTAAATCGTGTGATTCTCTTGCATATGATGCTAACTCGTTTGTTTCGTCTGCATTTGAAGCTATATCACTTACATCCCAAGTGTTTGAAGCTAAATCATTTATTTCGCATGGATTTGATGCTAATCCTACTACATCGCATTGATTTGAAGCTAAGCCTTCTACATCGCATTGGTTTGAAGCTCAGTCATGTGTTTCGCATGGAGTTGGATGTAGCTCGTTTGTTTCCCCTGCATTTGAAGCTATATCACTTATATCCCAATTGTTTGAAGCTAACTCATTTGTTTCGCTTGGATTTGAAGCTAAACCTTCTACATCGTATTAATTTAAGCTAAATCATGTGTTTCGCTTGGATTTGAAGCTAAACCTTCTGCATCGCATTGATTTGAAGCTAAATCATGTGTTTTGCATGGATTTGGTGCTAACTCGTTTTTTCCCCTGCATTTGAAGCTATATCACTTATATCGCTAGTATCTGATGCTAAATCATTTGTTTTGCATGGATTTGAAGCTAAATCTTCTACATCGCATGGATTTGCAGCTAAATCATGTGTTTCGCATGGATTTGAAGCTAACTCGTTTGCTTCGTCTGCATTTGAAGCTATATCACTTATATCGCAAAGTATCTGAAGCTAAATCATTTGTTTCGCATGGATTTGAAGCTAAGCCTTCTACTTCGCACTGATTTGGAGCTAGATCATGTGTTTCGCTTGGATGTGAAGCTAACTCGTTTGTTTCGTCTGCATTTGAAGCTATATCACTTATATCGCAAGTATCTGAACCTAAGTCATTTGGTTCGCATGTATTTGAAGCTAAACCTTTTTACATCGCATTGATTTGAAGCTAAATCATGTGTTTTGCATGGATTTGATGCTAACTCGTTAGTTTCGACGGCATTTGGAGCTATAAAACTTATATCGCAAGTATCTGAATCTAAATCATTTGTTTCGCATGGATTTGAAGCTAAGCCTTCTACTTCGTATCGATTTGAAGTTAAATGATATGTATCGCATGGATTTTGAAGCCAACTCGTTTGATTCGTCAGCATTTGAAGCTATATCACTTATATCTCAATTGTTTGAAGCTAAATCATTTGTTTCGCTTGGATTTGAAGCTAAACCTTCTACATCGCATTGATTTGACACTAAATCATGTGTTTCGAATGGATTTGAAGCTAACTCGTTAGAATCGCCTGCATTTGAAGCTATATAACTTATATTTCAAGTATCTGAATCTAAATCATTTGTTTCGCATGGATTTGAAGGTAAGCCTTCTACATCGCATTGATTTGAAGCTAAAACAATGGTTTCGCATGGATTTGAAGCTAAACCTTCTACATCGCATAGATTTGAAGCTACCTCGTTTGCTTCGTCTGCATTTGAAGCTATATCACTTATATCGCAAGTATTTGAAGAAAAATCATGTGTTTTGCATGGATTTGAAGCTAACTCGTTTGTTTCGTCTGCATTTGAAGCTATATCAACTATATCCCAGGTATCTGAGTCTAAATCATTTGTTTCGCATGGATTTGAAGCTAAACCTTCTAAATCGTATTGATTTGAAGCTAAATCATGTGATTCTCTTGGATTTGATGCTAACTCGTTCGTTTCGTCTGAATTTGAAGCTATATCACTTATATCGCAAGTATCTGAAGCTAAATCATTGGTTTCGCATGAATTTGAAGTTAAGCCTTCTACTTCGTATAGATTTGAAGTTAAATGATATGTATCGCATGGATTTTGAAGCTAACTCCTTTGATTCGTCTGCATTTAAAGCTATATCACTTATATCCCAATTGTTTGAAGCTAAATCGTTTGTTTCGCATGGATTTGAAGCTATACCTTCTGCATCGCATTGATTTGAAGCTAAATCATGTGTTTTGCTTGGATTTGATGCTAACTCGTTAGTTTCGACGGAATTTGAAGCTATATCACTTATATCGCAAGTATCTGAATCTAAATCATTTGTTTCGCATGGATTTGAAGCTAAACCTTCTACATAGCATAGATTTGAAGCTAACTCGGTTGTTTCGTCTGCAGTTGTAGCTATATCACATATATCGCAAGTATCTGAAGCTGAATCATTTGTTTCGCATGAATTTGAAGCTAATCCTTCTACATCGCATTGATTTGCTGCTCAATCATGTGTTTTGCATGGATTTGAAGCTAACTCGTTTGTTTCGTCTGCATTTGTAGCTATATCAACTATATCCCAGGTATCTGAGTCTAAATCATTTGTTTCGCATGGATTTGAAGCTAAACCTTCTAAATCGTATTGATTTGAAGCTAAATCATGTGATTCTCTTGGATTTGATGCCAACTCGTTCGTTTCGTCTGAATTTGAAGCTATATCACTTATATCGCAAGTATCTGAAGCTAAATCATTGGTTTCGCATGAATTTGAAGTTAAGCCTTCTACTTCGTATAGATTTGAAGTTAAATGATATGTATCGCATGGATTTTGAAGCTAACTCTTTTGTTTCGTCTGCATTTGAAGCTATATCACTTATATCTCAAGTGTTTGAAGCTAAATCATTTGTTTCGCATGGATTTGAAGCTAAACCTTCTAAATCGTATTGATTTGAAGCTAAATCATGTGATTTGCTTGGATTTGAAGCTAACTCGTTTGTTTCGTCTGCATTTGAAGCTATATCACTCATACCCCAAGTGTATGAAGCTAAATCATTCGTTTCGCATGGATTTGAAGCTAAATATTATACATCGCATGGATTTGCAGCTAAATCATTCGTTTCGCATGGATTTGAAGCTAAATATTATACATCGCATTGATTTAAAGCTAAATCATATGTTTCGCATGGATTTGAAGCTAATTCGTTTGTATCGCCTGCATTTGAAGCTAAATCATGTATATCACAAGTATTTGAAGCTAAGCCATTTGTTTCGCATGGATTCGAAAATAAGCCTTCTACTTTGCATTGATTTGATTCTAAATCATGTTTTTCGCTTGGATTTAAAGCTAACTCGTTTGTTTCGCCTGGATTTGAAGCTAAATCGTGTATATCGCAAGTATTTGGTGCTAAACAATTTGTTTCGCATGGATTCGAAGATAAGCCTCCTACTTCGCATTGATTTGAAGCTAAATCATGTGTTTCGTCTGGATTTGAAGCTAAGCCTTCTACTTCGCTTTGATTTGAAGCTAAATCATGTGTTTCGTATGGATTTAGAGCTAACACATTTGTTTCGCACGCAGTTGAAGCCAAATCATGTATAACACAAATATTTGAAGTTAAACCATTTGATTCGCATGGATTTGAAGCTAACCCTCCTACTTCGCATTGATTTGGAGCTAAATCATGTGTTTCGCATGGATTTGAAGCTAACTCGTTTGTCTCGCATGCTGTTGAAGCTAAATCATGTATATCACGAGTATTTGATGCTGACCAATTTGTTTCGCATGGTTTCGAAGATCAGCCTTCTACTTCGCAATTGATTTGAAGCTAAATCATATTTTTCGCATGGATTTGAAGATAAGCATTCTAGTTCGCATTGATTTGAAGCTAAATCATTTCATTCACTTGGATTTGTGGCTAACTCGACTGTTTCGCATGCATTTGCCAAATCATGTATGTCACAAATATTTGAAGCTAAACCATTTGATTCGCATGGATTTGAACTAAGCCTTCTACTTCGCATTGATATGAACCTAAATCACGTTTTTCTCTTGGATTTGAAGCTAACTCGTTTGTTTCGCATGCAGTTGAAGCTACATCATGTATATCACAGGTATTTGAAGCTAAACCATTTGTTTCGCATGGATTCGAAGACATGCCTTCTACTTCGCATTGAAATGAAGCTACATCATGTTTCGCATGGATTTGAAGCTAATTCGTTTGTTTCGCATGCAGTTGTAGCAAAATCATGTATGTCACAAGTATTTGAAGCTGAACCATTTGCTTCGCATGAATATTATGCTAAACCATGTGTTTCGAATGAATTTGAAGCTAAATCATGTGTTTCGGATGGATTTGATGATAAAACTCGTTTGTGTCGCCAGCATTTGAAGCTAAATCATGTATATCACAAGTATTTGAAGCGAAACCATTTGTTTCGCATGGATTCGAAGATCAGCCTTCTACTTCGCATTGATTTGAAGCTAAATCATATGTTTCGCATGGATTTGAAGCCAATTCGTTTGTATCGCCTGCATTTGAAGCTAAATCATGTATATCACAAGTATTTGAAGCTAAGCCATTTGTTTCGCATGGATTCGAAAATAAGCCTTCTACTTTGCATTGATTTGATTCTAAATCATGTTTTTCGCTTGGATTTAAAGCTAACTCGTTTGTTTCGCCTGGATTTGAAGCTAAATCGTGTATATCGCAAGTATTTGGTGCTAAACCATTTGTTTCGCATGGATTCGAAGATAAGCCTCCTACTTCGCATTGATTTGAAGCTAAATCATGTGTTTCGTCTGGATTTGAAGCTAAGCCTTCTACTTCGCTTTGATTTGAAGCTAAATCATGTGTTTCGTATGGATTTAGAGCTAACACATTTGTTTCGCACGCAGTTGAAGCCAAATCATGTATAACACAAATATTTGAAGTTAAACCATTTGATTCGCATGGATTTGAAGCTAACCCTCCTACTTCGCATTGATTTGGAGCTAAATCATGTGTTTCGCATGGATTTGAAGCTAACTCGTTTGTCTCGCATGCTGTTGAATCTAAATCATGTATATCACAAGTATTTGATGCTGACCAATTTGTTTCGCATGGTTTCGAAGATCAGCCTTCTACTTCGCAATTGATTTGAAGCTAAATCATGTGTTTCGCTTGGATTTGAAGCTAACTCGTTTGATTCGTCTGCATTTGAAGCTATATCACTTATAACCCAAGTATTTGAAGCTAAATCATTGGTTTCGCATGGATTTGAAGCTAAACCTTCGACATAGCATTGATTTGAAGCTTTATCATGTGTTTTGCATGGATTTGAACCTAACTCGTTTGTTGCCCCTGCATATGAAGCTATGTCACTTATATTGCAAGTATCTGAAGCTAAATCATTTGTTTCGCATGGATTTGAAGCAAAACCTTCTACATCATATTGATTTGAATCTAAATCATGTCTTTCGCTTGTATTTGAAGCTAACTCGTTTGTTTCGTCTGCATTTGAAGCTATGTCACTTATATCGCAAGTATTTGAAGCCAAATCATTTGTGTCGCATGGATTTGAATCTAAACATTCTACATCTCTTTGATTTTAAGCTAAATCACGTGTTGCGCTTGGATTTGAAGCTAACTCGTTTGATTCGTCTGCATTTGAAGCTATATCACTTATAACCCAAGTATTTGAAGCTAAATCATTGGTTTCGCATGGATTTGAAGCTAAACCTTCGACATAGAATTGATTTGTTGCTTTATCATGTGTTTTGCATGGATTTGAAGCTAACTCGTTTGTTGCCCCTGCATATGAAGCTATATCACTTATATTGCAAGTATCTGAAGCTAAATCATTTGTTTCGCATGGATTTGAAGCTAAACCTACTACATCTCATTGATTTGATGATAAATCATGTGTTTCGCATGGATTTGAAGCTAAACCTTCTACATCGCATTGATTTGAAGCTAAATCATGTGATTCGCTTGGATTTGAAGCTAACTCGTTTGTTTCGGCTGCATTTGAAGCTACATCACTTATATCGCTAGTATCTGAAGCTAAATCATTTGTATCGCATGGATTTGAAGCTGAACATTCTACATCGTATTGATTTGAAGCAAAACCTTCTACATTGCATTGATTTAAAGCTAAACCTTCTACATCGGATTGGTTTGAAGCTAAGCCTTCTACTTCGCATAGATTTGAAGCTAAATCACGTCTTTGGCTTGGATTTGAAGCTAACTCGTTTGTTTCGCATGCAGTTGAAGCTACGTCAAGTATATTACCAGTATTTGAAGCTAAACCATTTGATTCGCATGGATTTGAAGCCAAGCCTTCTACATCGCAATGATTTGAAGATAAATCACGTGTTCCGCATGGATTTGAAGCTAACTCGTTTGTTTGGCATGCAGTTGAAGCTAAATCATGTTTAAAACAAGTATTTGAAGCTAAGCTATTCGTTTGGCATGGATTTGAAACTAAGCCTTCTACTTCGCATTGATTTGAAGCTAAATCTTTTCTTTCGCTTGGATTTGAAGCTGAATCATGTGTTTCGCTTGAATTTGAAAATAGGACGTTTGTTACGCATGCAGTTGAAGCTAAATCATGTATATCACAAGTATTTGATGCTAAACCATTTGTTTCGTATGGATTTGAAGGTACTCCTTCTACTTTGAAATGATTTGAAGCTAAATCACGTGTTCCGCTTGGATTTGAAGCTAAACCTTCTACATCGCATTGATTTGACGCTAAATCATGTGTTTCGATTGGATTTGAATCTAACTCGTTTCTTTCGTCACCATTTGAAGCTATATCACTTATATCGCAAGTATCTCAACCTAAATCATTTGTTTCTCATGGATGTCAAGATAAGCCTTCTACCTCGTATTGATTTGAAGCTAAATCATATGTTTCGCACGGATTTGAAGCTAAGCCTTCTACTTCGTATCGATTTTAAGTTAAATGAAAATGTATCGTATGGATTTTGAAGCTAACTCGTTTGATTCGTCTGCATTTGAAGCTATATCACTTATATCCCAATTGTTTGAAGCTGAATCATTTGTTTCGCATGGATTTGAAGCTAAAACTTCTACATCGCATTTAATTCCGGCTAAATCATGTGTTTCGCTTGTATTTGAAGCTAGCTCGTTTGTTTCGTCTGCATTGGAAGCTATATCACTTATATCGCAAGTGTTTGGGGCTCAATAATTTGTCTCGCATGGATTTCAAGCTAAACCCTCTACATCGCATTGATTTGAAGCTAAATCACGTGTTCCGCTTGGATTTGAAGCTAAACATTCTACATCCCATTGATTTGCAGCTAAATCATGGGTTTCACATGGATTTGAAGCTAATTCGTTTGTTGCGCATGCAGTTGAATCTAAATAACGTATATCACAAGTATTTGTAGCTAAACAATTTATTTCGCATGGATTTGAAGCTAAACAATCTACATCGCACTGATTAAAGCTAAATCATGTGTTTCGCTTGGATATGAAGCTAACTCGTTTGTTTCGTCTGCATATGAAGCTATATCACTTCTATCGCTAGTATCTGAAGCTAAATCATTTGTTTCGCATGGATTAGAAGCTAAACCTTCGACATAGCATTGATTTGAAGCTTAATCATGTGTTTTGTATGGATTTGAAGCTAAATCGTTTGTTGCCCATGCATTTGAAGCTATATCACTTATATCCCAAGCGTTTGAAACTAAATCATTTGTTTTGCATGGATTTGAAGCTAAACCTTCTACACCGCATTGGTTTGCAGTTAAATCATGTGTTTCACTTGGATTTGAAGCTAACTCGTTAGTTTTGCTGCATTTGAAGCTATATCACCTATATCCCAAGTGTTTGAAGCTCAATCATTTGCTTCGCAAGGATTAGAAGTTAATCCTTCTACATCGCATTGATTTCAAGCTTAATCATGTGTTTCACTTGGATTTGAAGCTAAACCTTCTACAACGCATTGATTTGAAGCAAAATCATGTGATTTGCTTGGATTTGAAGCTAACTCGTTTGTTTCGTCTGCATTTTAAGAAATATCACTTATATCTCAAGTGCTTGAAGCTAAATCATTTGTTCCGCTTGGATTTGAAGCTAAGCCTTCTACTTCGTATCGATTTGAAGCTAAATGAAATGTATCGCATGGATTTGAAGCTAACTCGTTTGATTCGTCTGCATTTGAAGCTATATCACATATATCCCACGTGTTTGAAGCTAAATCATTTTTTTCGCATGGATTTGAAGCTAAACCTTCTACATCGCATTGATTTGAAGCTAAACCTTCTACATCGCATTGATTTGAAGCTAAATCATGTGTTTCGCTTGGATTTGAAGCTAACTCGTTTGTTTCGTCTGCATTTTAAGAAATATCACTTATATCTCAAGTGTTTGAAGCTAAATCATTTGTTTCGCATGGATTTGAAGCTAAGCCTCCTACTTTGTATCGATTTGAAGCTAAATGAAATGTATCGCATGGATTTGAAGCTAACTCGTTTGATTCGTCTGCATTTGAAGCTATATCACTTATATCCCAAGTGTTTGAAGCTAAATCATTTGTTTCTCATGGATTTGAAGCTAAACATTCTACATCCCATTGATTTGCTGCTAAATCATGGGTTTCACATGGATTTGAAGCTAATTCGTTTGTTGCGCATGCAGTTCAATCTAAATAACGTATATCACAAGTATTTGTAGCTAAACAATTTATTTCGCATGGATTTGAAGCTAAACATTCTACATCGCACTGATTAAAGCTAAATCATGTGTTTCGCTTGGATATGAAGCTAACTCGTTTGTTTCGTCTGTATTTGAAGCTATATCACTTATATCTCAAGTCTTTGAAGCTCAATCATTTGCTTCGCAAGGATTTGAAGCTAATCCTTCTACATCGCATTGATTTCAAGCTTAATCATGTGTTTCACTTGGATTTGAAACTAAACCTTCTACAACGCATTGATTTGAAGCTAAATCATGCGATTTGCTTGGATTTGAAGCTAAATCGTTTGTTTCGTCTGCATTTGAAGAAATATCACTTATATCTCAAGTGTTTGAAGCTAAATCATTTGTTCCGCTTGGATTTGAAGCTAAACCTTCTACATCGCATTGATTTGACACTAAATCATGTGTTTCGAATGGATTTGAAGCTAACTCGTTAGAATCGCCTGCATTTGAAGCTATATAACTTATATTTCAAGTATCTGAATCTAAATCATTTGTTTCGCATGGATTTGAAGGTAAGCCTTCTACATCGCATTGATTTGAAGCTAAAACAATGGTTTCGCATGGATTTGAAGCTAAACCTTCTACATCGCATAGATTTGAAGCTACCTCGTTTGCTTCGTCTGCATTTGAAGCTATATCACTTATATCGCAAGTATTTGAAGAAAAATCATGTGTTTTGCATGGATTTGAAGCTAACTCGTTTGTTTCGTCTGCATTTGAAGCTATATCAACTATATCCCAGGTATCTGAGTCTAAATCATTTGTTTCGCATGGATTTGAAGCTAAACCTTCTAAATCGTATTGATTTGAAGCTAAATCATGTGATTCTCTTGGATTTGAAGCCAACTCGTTCGTTTCGTCTGAATTTGAAGCTATATCACTTATATCGCAAGTATCTGAAGCTAAATCATTGGTTTCGCATGAATTTGAAGTTAAGCCTTCTACTTCGTATAGATTTGAAGTTAAATGATATGTATCGCATGGATTTTGAAGCTAACTCCTTTGATTCGTCTGCATTTAAAGCTATATCACTTATATCCCAATTGTTTGAAGCTAAATCGTTTGTTTCGCATGGATTTGAAGCTATACCTTCTGCATCGCATTGATTTGAAGCTAAATCATGTGTTTTGCTTGGATTTGATGCTAACTCGTTAGTTTCGACGGAATTTGAAGCTATATCACTTATATCGCAACTATCTGAATCTAAATCATTTGTTTCGCATGGATTTGAAGCTAAACCTTCTACATAGCATAGATTTGAAGCTAACTCGGTTGTTTCGTCTGCAGTTGTAGCTATATCACATATATCGCAAGTATCTGAAGCTGAATCATTTGTTTCGCATGAATTTGAAGCTAATCCTTCTACATCGCATTGATTTGCTGCTCAATCATGTGTTTCGCATGGATTTGTAGCTAACTCGTTTGATTCGTCTGCATTTGAAGCTATATCACTTATAGCCCATGTGATTGAAGCTAAATCATTTGTTTCGCATGGATTTGAAGTTAACCCATCTACATCGCAATGATTTGACGCCAAATCATGTGTTTTGCATGTATTTGATGCTAACACGTTTGTTTCCCCTGCAGTTGAAGCTATATCACTTATATCGCAAGTATCTGATGCTAAATCATTTCTTTCGCACGGATTTGATTCTAAATCATCTACATCGCATGGATTTGCAGCTAAATCATGTGTTTCGCATGGATTTGAATCTAACTCGTTAGTTTCGCCTGCATTTGAAGCTATATAACTTATATTTCAAGTATCTGAATCTAAATCATTTGTTTCGCATGGATTTAAAGCTACACCTTCTACATCGCATTGATTTGCAGCTAAATCATGTGTATCTCACGGATTTTGAAGCTAAATCGTTTGCTTCCCCTGCATTTGAAGCTATATCATTTATATCGCAAGTATTTGAAGCCAAATCATTTTTGTCGCTTGGATTTGAAGCTAAACCTTCTGCATCGCATTGATTTGAAGCTAAATCATGTGTTTTGCATGGATTTGATGCTAACTCGATTGTTTCCCCTGCATTTGAAGCTATATCACTTATATCGCAAGTATCTGAATCTAAATCATTTGTTTCGCATGAATTTGTAGCTAAGCCTTCTACTTCGTATAGATTTGAAGTTAAATGATATGTATCGAATGGATTTGAAGCGAACTCGTTTGATTCGTCTGCATTTGAAGCTATATCACTTATATCCCAAGTGTTTGAAGCTAAATCATTTGTTTCGCGTGGATTTGAAGATAAACCTTCTACATCGCGTTGATTTGAAGCTAAATCACGTGTTCCGCTTGGATTTGAAGCTAAACCTTCTGCATCGCATTGATTTGCAGCTAAATCATGTGTTTTGCATGGATTTGATGCTAACTCGTTTGTTTCCCATGCATTTGAAGCTATATCACTTATATCGCAAGTATCTGAACCTAAATCACTTGTTTCACATGGATTTCAAGATAAGCCTTCTACCTCGCATTGATTTGAAGCTAAATCATGTGTATCGCATGGATTTTGAAGCTAACTCGTTTGATTCGTCCGCATTTGAAGCTATATCACTTATATCCCAATTGTTTGAAGCTTAATCATGTGTTTTGCATGGATTTGAAGCTAAGTCGCTTGTTTCGTCTGCATTTGAAGCTATATCACATATATCGCTAGTATCTGAAGCTAAATCATTTGTTTCGCATTGATTTGTAGCTAAACCTTCTACATCGCATTGATTTGCTGCTAAATCATGTGTTTCGCATGGATTTGAAGCTAAGTCGTTTGTTTCGTCTGCATTTGAAGCTATATCACATATATCGCAAGTATCTGAAGCTAAATCATTTGTTTCGCATGGATTTGAAGTAAAACCTTCTACATCATATTGATTTGAATCTAAATCATGTCTTTCGCTTGTATTTGAAGCTAAGTCGTTTGTTTCGTCTGCATTTGAAGCTATGTCACTTATATCGCAAGTATTTGAAGCCAAATCATTTGCGTCGCATGGATTTGAATCTAAACATTCTACATCTCATTGATTTGAAGCTAAATCACGTGTTCCGCTTGGATTTGAAGCTAAACCATCTACATCGCATTGAGTTGACTCTAAATCATGTGTTTCGCTTCGATTTGAATCTAACTCATTTCTTTCGTCTGCATTTGAAGCTATATCACTTATATCGCAAGTATCTGAACCTAAATCATTTGTTTCTCATGGATTTCAAGATAAGCCTTCTACCTCGCATTGATTTGAAGCTAAATCATGTGCATCGCATGGATTTTGTAGCTAACTCGTTAGTTTCGCCTGCATTTGAAGCTATATCACTTATATCCCAATTGTTTGAAGCTAAATCATTTGTTTCGCATGGATTTGAAGCTAAACCTTCTACAACGCATTGATTTGAAGCTAAATCATGTGATTTCTTGGATTTGGAGCTAACTCGTTTGATTCGTCCGCATTTGAAGCTGTATCACTTATATCAAAATTGTTTGATGCTAAATCATTTGTTTCGCATGGATTTGAAGCTACACCTTCTACATCGCATTGATTTGAAGCTAAATCATGTGATTCGCTTGGATTTGAAGCTAACTCGTTTGTTTCGGCTGCATTTGAAGCTATATCACTTATATCTCAATTGTTTGAAGCTAAATCATGTGTTTCGCATGGATTTGATGCTAAACCTTCTACATCGCATGGATTTGAAGCTGAACCTTCTACATCGCACTGATTTGAAGCTAAATCACGTGTTTCGCTTGGATACGAAGCTAACCCGTTTGTTTCTCCTGCATTTGAAGCTATATCACTTATATCGCATGTATATGATGCTAAATCATTTATGTCGCATTGCTTTGAAGCTAAGCCTTCTACTTCGCATTGATTTGAAGCTAAATTATGTGTTTCGGTTGAATTTGAACCTAATTCGTTTGTTTCGCATGCAGTTGAAGCTAAATCATGTATAAAACAAGTATTTGATTCCATACTATACGTTTCGCATGGATTTGAAACCTAGCCTTCTACTTCGCATTGATTTGAAGATAAATCATGTGTTTCGAATGGATTTGATGCTAATCCTTCTACTTCGTATTGAGTTGAAGCTAAACCATTTGTTTCGCATCGATCCTAAAATCAGGTTTCTACTTCGCATTGATTAGAAACAAAATCATGAGTTTCAAATGGATTTGAAGCTAACTCGTTTGTTTAGAATGCAGTTGAAGCTAAATCATGTATATCACATGTATTTGAAGCTAAACCATTTGAATCGCATGGATTTGAAGCTGATCCTTCTACTTCGCATTGATTTGAAGCTGAATCATTTGTTCCGCATGAATTTGAAGCTGAATCATTTGTTCCGCATGAATTTGAAGCTAACCCGTTTGTTTCATATGCAGTTGAAGCTAAATGATGTATATCAAAAGTATTTGAAGCTGAACTATTTGTTTCGCATGGATTCGAAGCTAAACCTTCTAAATCGCATTGATTTGAAGCTAAATCATGTGCTTCGCTTGGATTTGAAGCTAACTCGTTTGTTTCGTCTGCATTTGAAGTTATGTCACTTATATCGCAAGTATTTGAAGCCAAATCAATTGTGTCGCATGGATTTGAATTAAAACATGCTGCATCTCATTGATTTGAAGCTAAATCACGTGTTCCGCTTGGATTTGAAGCTAAACCTTCTACATCGCATTGATTTGACGCTAAATCATGTGTTTTGCATGGATTTGATGCTAACTCGTTTGTTTCCCCTGCATTTGAAGCTATATCAGTTATATAGCAAGTATCTGATGCTAAATCATTTGTTTCGCACGGATTTGAAGCTAAACCTTCTACATAGCATTGATTTGACACTAAATCATGTGTTTCGCATGGATTTGAAGCTAAACCTTCTACATCGCATTGATTTGACGCTAAATCATGTATTTCGCTTGGATTTGAATCTAACACGTTTCTTTCGTCTGCATTTGAAGCTATATCACTTATATCGCAGTTGTTTGAAGCTCAATCATTGGTTTCGCATGTATTTGAAGCTAAACATTCTACATCGCATTGATTTGACTCTAAATCATTTGTTTCGCTTGGATTTGAAGCTAAGCCTCCTACTTCAATTGATTCGAAGCTAAATCATTTGTGTCGCATGGATTTGAAACTAAAGCTTCTACATAGCTTCGATTTGAAGCATAATCATGTGTTTCGCATGGATTTGAAGCTAATTCGCTTGTTGCGCATGCAGTTCAATCTAAATAACCTATATCTCAAGTATTTGTAGCTAAACCATTTGAGTCGCATGGATTTGATGCTAATCCTTCTACATCGAATTGATTTGAAGCTAAATCATGTGTTTCGCATGGATTTGAAGCTAAGTCGTTTGTTTCGCATGGGTTTTGATGCTACGCCTCCTATAACGCACTGATTTGAAGCTAAATCATGTCTTTCGCATGGATTTGAAGCTAACTCGTTTTTTCCGCCTACATTTGAAGCTATATCATGTATATCACAAATATTTGAAGCTAAATCATTTGATTCGCATGGATTTGAAGCTAAACCTTCTACATCGCATTGATTTGAAGCTAAATCATGTGTTTCGCATGGATTTGAATCTAACTCGTTAGTTTCGCCTGCATTTGAAGCTATATAACTTATATTTCAAGTATCTGAATCTAAATCATTTGTTTCGCATGGATTTAAAGCTACACCTTCTACATCGCATTGATTTGCAGCTAAATCATGTGTATCTCACGGATTTTGAAGCTAAATCGTTTGATTCGTCTGCATTTGAAACTATATCACTTATATCGCAAGTTCCTGTTCTGAATCATGTGTTTCGCTTGGATTTGAAGCTAAATCTTCTACATCGCATTGATTAGCAGATAAATCATGTGTTTCGCATGGATTTGAAGCGAATTCGTTTGTTGCACATGCAGTTGAATATAAATAACGTATATCACAAGTATTTGTAGCTAAACCTTTTGTTTCTCATGGATTTGGAGCTAATCCTTCTACTTCGAATTGATTTGCTGCTCAATCATGTGTTTCGCATGGATTTGTAGCTAACTCGTTTGATTCGTCTGCATTTGAAGCTATATCACTTATAGCCCATGTGGTTGAAGCTAAATCATTTGTTTCGCATGGATTTGAAGTTAAACCATCTACATCGCAATGATTTGACGCCAAATCATGTGTTTTGCATGTATTTGATGCTAACACGTTTGTTTCCCCTGCAGTTGCAGCTATATCACTTATATCGCAAGTATCTGATGCTAAATCATTTCTTTCGCACGGATTTGATTCTAAATCATCTACGTCGCATGGATTTGCAGCTAAATCATGTGTTTCGCATGGATTTGAATCTAACTCGTTAGTTTCGCCTGCATTTGAAGCTATATAACTTATATTTCAAGTATCTGAATCTAAATCATTTGTTTCGCATGAATTTAGAGCTAAGCCTTCTACTTCGTATAGATTAGAAGTTAAATGATATGTATCGCATGGATTTTGAAGCTAACTCGATTGATTCGTCTGCATTTGAAGCTATATCACTTATATCCCAATTGATTGAAGCTAAATCAATTGTTTCGCGTGGATTTGAAGCTAAACCTTCTACAACGCATTGATTTGAAGCTAGATCATGTGATTTGCTTGGATTTCAAGCTAACTCGTTTGTTTCGTCTGCATTTGAAGAAATATCACTTATATCTCAAGTGTTTGAAGCTAAATCATTTGTTTCGCATGGATTTGAAGCTAAGCCTTCTACTCCGTATTGATTTGAAGCTAAATGAATGTATCGCATGGATTTGAACTATCTCGTTTGATTCGTCTGCATTTGAAGCTATATCACTTATATCCCTAGAAATTGAAGCTAAATCATTTGTTTCGCATGGATTTGAAGCTAAATCATCTACATCGCATTGATTTACAGCTAAATCATGTGTCTCGCATGGATTTGAAGCTAACTCGTTTGATTCGTCTGCATTTAAAGATATATCATTTATGTCCCAATTGTATGAAGCTAAATCATTTGTTTCGCATGGATTTGTAGCTAAGCCTTCTACATCGCATTGATTTGCTGCTAAATCATGTGTTTCGCATGGATTTGATGCTAAACCTTCTACATCGCATGGATTTGAAGCTGAACCTTCTACATCGCACTGATTTGATGCTAAATCACGTGTTTCGCTTGGATACGAAGCTAACCCGTTTGTTTCTCCTGCATTTGAAGCTATATCACTTATATAGCATGTATATGATGCTAAATCATTTATGTCGCATTGCTTTGAAGGTAAGCCTTCTACTTCGCATTGATTTGAAGCTAAATTGTGTGTTTCGGTTGAATTTGAACCTAATTCGTTTGTTTCGCATGCAGTTGAAGCTAAATCATGAATAAAACAAGTATTTGATTCCATACTATACGTTTCGCATGGATTTGAAACCTAGCCTTCTACTTCGTATTGAGTTGAAGCTAAACCATTTGTTTCGCATTGATCCTAAAATCAGGTTTATACTTCGCATTGATTAGAAGCAAAATCATGAGTTTCGAATGGATTTGAAGCTAACTCGTTTGTTTAGAATGCAGTTGAAGCTAAATCATGTATATCACATGTATTTGAAGCTAAACCATTTGAATCGCATGGATTTGAAGCTGAACCTTCTACTTCGCATTGATTTGAAGCTGAATCATTTGTTTCGCATGGATTTGGAGCTAAGCCTTCTACTTCGCATTGCTTTGAAGCTAAGCCTTCTACTTCGCATCGATTTGAAGTTAAATGATATGTATCGAATGGATTTGAAGCTAACTCGTTTGATTCGTCTGCATTTGAAGCTATATCACTTATATCCCAAGTGTTTGAAGCTAAATCATTTGTTTCGCGTGGATTTGAAGATAAAACTTCTACATCGCGTTGAATTGAAGCTAAATCATGTGTTTCGCTTGGATTTGAAGCTAACTCGTTTGTTTCGTCTGCATTTGAAGCTATATCACTTATATCCCAATTGTTTGAAGCTGAATCATTCGTTTCGCATGGATTTGAAGCTAAACCTACGACATAGCATTGATTTGAAGCTTAATCATGTGTTTTGTATGGATTTGAAGCTAACTCGTTTGCTTCCCCTGCATTTGAAGCTATATCATTTATATCGCAAGTATTTGAAGCCAAATCATTTGTGTCGCTTGGATTTGAAGCTAAACCTTCTGCATCGCATTGATTTGAAGCTAAATCATGTGTTTTGCATGGATTTGATGCTAACTCGATTGTTTCCCCTGCATTTGAAGCTATATCACTTATATCGCAAGTATCTGAATCTAAATCATTTGTTTCGCATGAATTTGTAGCTAAGCCTTCTACTTCGTATAGATTTGAAGTTAAATGATATGTATCGAATGGATTTGAAGCGAACTCGTTTGATTCGTCTGCATTTGAAGCTATATCACTTATATCCCAAGTGTTTGAAGCTAAATCATTTGTTTCGCGTGGATTTGAAGATAAACCTTCTACATCGCGTTGATTTGAAGCTAAATCACGTGTTCCGCTTGGATTTGAAGCTAAACCTTCTGCATCGCATTGATTTGCTGCTAAATCATGTGTTTTGCATGGATTTGATGCTAACTTGTTTGTTTCCCATGCATTTGAAGCTATATCACTTATATCGCAAGTATCTGAACCTAAATCACTTGTTTCACATGGATTTCAAGATAAGCCTTCTACCTCGCATTGATTTGAAGCTAAATCATGTGTATCGCATGGATTTTGAAGCTAACTCGTTTGATTCGTCCGCATTTGAAGCTATATCACTTATATCCCAATTGTTTGAAGCTTAATCATGTGTTTTGCATGGATTTGAAGCTAAGTCGTTTGTTTCGTCTGCATTTGAAGCTATATCACATATATCGCTAGTATCTGAAGCTAAATCATTTGTTTCGCATTGATTTGTAGCTAAACCTTCTACATCGCATTGATTTGCTGTTAAATCATGTGTTTCGCATGGATTTGAAGCTAAGTCGTTTGTTTCGTCTGCATTTGAAGCTATATCACATATATCGCAAGTATCTGAAGCTAAATCATTTGTTTCGCATGGATTTGAAGTAAAACCTTCTACATCATATTGATTTGAATCTAAATCATGTCTTTCGCTTGTATTTGAAGCTAACTCGTTTGTTTCGTCTGCATTTGAAGCTATGTCACTTATATCGCAAGTATTTGAAGCCAAATCATTTGCGTCGCATGGATTTGAATCTAAACATTCTACATCTCATTGATTTGAAGCTAAATCACGTGTTCCGCTTGGATTTGAAGCTAAACCATCTACATCGCATTGAGTTGACTCTAAATCATGTGTTTCGCTTCGATTTGAATCTAACTCATTTCTTTCGTCTGCATTTGAAGCTATATCACTTATATCGCAAGTATCTGAACCTAAATCATTTGTTTCTCATGGATTTCAAGATAAGCCTTCTACCTCGCATTGATTTGAAGCTAAATCATGTGCATCGCATGGATTTTGAAGCTAACTCGTTAGTTTCGCCTGCATTTGAAGCTATATCACTTATATCCCAATTGTTTGAAGCTAAATCATTTGTTTCGCATGGATTTGAAGCTAAACCTTCTACAACGCATTGATTTGAAGCTAAATCATGTGATTTCTTGGATTTGGAGCTAACTCGTTTGATTCGTCCGCATTTGAAGCTATATCACTTATATCAAAATTGTTTGAAGCTAAATCATTTGTTTCGCATGGATTTGAAGCTACACCTTCTACATCGCATTGATTTGAAGCTAAATCATGTGATTCGCTTGGATTTGAAGCTAACTCGTTTGTTTCGGCTGCATTTGAAGCTATATCACTTATATCTCAATTGTTTGAAGCTAAATCATTTGTTTCGCATGGATTTGAAGCTAAAACTTCTACATCGCATTGATTTGCGGCTAAATCATTTGTTTTGCTTGGATTTGAAGCTGACTCGTTAGTTTTGCCTGCATTTGAACTTATATCACCTATATCCCAAGTGTTTGAAGCTCAATCATTTGCTTCGCAAGGTTGTGAAGCTAATCCTTCTACATCGCATTAATTTCAAGCTAAATCATGTGTTTTACTTGGATTTGAAGCTAAACCTTCTACATCGCGTTGATTTGAAGCTAAATCATGTGTTTTGCTTGCATTTGAAGCTAACTCGTTTGTTTCGTCTGCATCTGAAGCTATATCACCTATATCGCTAGTATCGGAAGCTAATCATTTGTTTCGCATGGATTTGAAGCGAAACCTTCTACATCGCATTGATTTGCTGCTAAATCATGTGTTTCGCATGGATTTGATGCTAAACCTTCTACATCGCATGGATTTGAAGCTGAACCTTCTACATCGCACTGATTTGAAGCTAAATCACGTGTTTCGCTTGGATACGAAGCTAACCCGTTTGTTTCTCCTGCATTTGAAGCTATATCACTTATATCGCATGTATATGATGCTAAATCATTTATGTCGCATTGCTTTGAAGCTAAGCCTTCTACTTCGCATTGATTTGAAGCTAAATTATGTGTTTCGGTTGAATTGAACCTAATTCGTTTTGTTTCGCATGCAGTTGAAGCTAAATCATGTCTAAAACAAGTATTTGATTCCATACTATACGTTTCGCATGGATTTGAAACTTAGCCTTCTACTTCGCATTGATTTGAAGATAAATCATGTGTTTCGAATGGATTTGATGCTAATCCTTCTACTTCGTATTGAGTTGAAGCTAAACCATTTGTTTCGCATCGATCCTAAAATCAGGTTTCTACTTCGCATTGATTAGAAACAAAATCATGAGTTTCAAATGGATTTGAAGCTAACTCGTTTGTTTAGAATGCAGTTGAAGCTAAATCATGTATATCACATGTATTTGAAGCTAAACCATTTGAATCGCATGGATTTGAAGCTGATCCTTCTACTTCGCATTGATTTGAAGCTGAATCATTTGTTCCGCATGAATTTGAAGCTGAATCATTTGTTCCGCATGAATTTGAAGCTAACCCGTTTGTTTCATATGCAGTTGAAGCTAAATGATGTATATCAAAAGTATTTGAAGCTGAACTATTTGTTTCGCATGGATTCGAAGCTAAACCTTCTAAATCGCATTGATTTGAAGCTAAATCATGTGATTCGCTTGGATCTGAAGCTAACTCGTTTGTTTCGTCTGCATTTGAAGTTATGTCACTTATATCGCAAGTATTTGAAGCCAAATCAATTGTGTCGCATGGATTTGAATTAAAACATGCTGCATCTCATTGATTTGAAGCTAAATCACGTGTTCCGCTTGGATTTGAAGCTAAACCTTCTACATCGCATTGATTTGACGCTAAATCATGTGTTTCGCATGGATTTGAATCTAACTCGTTTCTTTCGTCTGCATTTGAAGCTATATCACTTATATCGCAAGTATCTAAACCTAAATCATTCGTTTCGCATGGATTTGAAGCTAATTCGCTTGTTGCGCATGCAGTTCAATCTAAATAACCTATATCTCAAGTATTTGTAGCTAAACCATTTGATTCGCATGGATTTGATGCTAATCCTTCTACATCGAATTGATTTGAAGCTAAATCATGTGTTTCGCATGGATTTGAAGCTAAGTCGTTTGTTTCGCATGGGTTTTGATGCTACGCCTCCTATAACGCACTGATTTGAAGCTAAATCATGTCTTTCGCATGGATTTGAAGCTAACTCGTTTTTTCCGCCTACATTTGAAGCTATATCATGTATATCACAAATATTTGAAGCTAAATCATTTGATTCGCATGGATTTGAAGCTAAACCTTCTACATCGCATTGATTTGAAGCTAAATCATGTGTTTCGCATGGATTTGAAGCTAACTCGTTAGTTTCGCCCGCATTTGAAGCTATATAACTTACATCTCAAGTATCTGAATCTAAATCATTTGTTTCGCATGGATTTGAAGCTAAGCCTTCTACTTCGCATTGATATGAACCTAAATCACGTTTTTCTCTTGGATTTGAAGCTAACTCGTTTGTTTCGCATGCAGTTGAAGCTACATCATGTATATCACAAGTATTTGAAGCTGAACCTTTCTGATTCGCATGGATGTGAAGCTAACTCGTTTGTCTCGCATGCTGTTGAAGCTAAATCATGTATATCACAAGTATTTGATTCTGTCCAATTTGTTTCGCATGGTTTCGAAGATCAGCCTTCTACTTCGCAATTGTATGAAGCTAAATCATTTGTTTCGCATGGATTTGGAGCTAAGCCTTCTACTTCGCATTGCTTTGAAGCTAAGCCTTCTACTTCGCATCGATTTGAAGTTAAATGATATGTATCGAATGGATTTGAAGCTAACTCGTTTGATTCGTCTGCATTTGAAGCTATATCACTTATATCCCAAGTGTTTGAAGCTAAATCATTTGTTTCGCGTGGATTTGAAGATAAAACTTCTACATCGCGTTGAATTGAAGCTAAATCATGTGTTTCGCTTGGATTTGAAGCTAACTCGTTTGTTTCGTCTGCATTTGAAGCTATATCACTTATATCCCAATTGTTTGAAGCTGAATCATTCGTTTCGCATGGATTTGAAGCTAAACCTACGACATAGCATTGATTTGAAGCTTAATCATGTGTTTTGTATGGATTTGAAGCTAACTCGTTTGCTTCCCCTGCATTTGAAGCTATATCATTTATATCGCAAGTATTTGAAGCCAAATCATTTGTGTCGCTTGGATTTGAAGCTAAACCTTCTGCATCGCATTGATTTGAAGCTAAATCATGTGTTTTGCATGGATTTGATGCTAACTCGATTGTTTCCCCTGCATTTGAAGCTATATCACTTATATCGCAAGTATCTGAATCTAAATCATTTGTTTCGCATGAATTTGTAGCTAAGCCTTCTACTTCGTATAGATTTGAAGTTAAATGATATGTATCGAATGGATTTGAAGCGAACTCGTTTGATTCGTCTGCATTTGAAGCTATATCACTTATATCCCAAGTGTTTGAAGCTAAATCATTTGTTTCGCGTGGATTTGAAGATAAACCTTCTACATCGCGTTGATTTGAAGCTAAATCACGTGTTCCGCTTGGATTTGAAGCTAAACCTTCTGCATCGCATTGATTTGCAGCTAAATCATGTGTTTTGCATGGATTTGATGCTAACTTGTTTGTTTCCCATGCATTTGAAGCTATATCACTTATATCGCAAGTATCTGAACCTAAATCACTTGTTTCACATGGATTTCAAGATAAGCCTTCTACCTCGCATTGATTTGAAGCTAAATCATGTGTATCGCATGGATTTTGAAGCTAACTCGTTTGATTCGTCCGCATTTGAAGCTATATCACTTATATCCCAATTGTTTGAAGCTTAATCATGTGTTTTGCTTGGATTTGAAGCTAAGTCGTTTGTTTCGTCTGCATTTGAAGCTATATCACATATATCGCTAGTATCTGAAGCTAAATCATTTGTTTCGCATTGATTTGTAGCTAAACCTTCTACATCGCATTGATTTGCTGCTAAATCATGTGTTTCGCATGGATTTGAAGCTAAGTCGTTTGTTTCGTCTGCATTTGAAGCTATATCACATATATCGCAAGTATCTGAAGCTAAATCATTTGTTTCGCATGGATTTGAAGTAAAACCTTCTACATCATATTGATTTGAATCTAAATCATGTCTTTCGCTTGTATTTGAAGCTAACTCGTTTGTTTCGTCTGCATTTGAAGCTATGTCACTTATATCGCAAGTATTTGAAGCCAAATCATTTGCGTCGCATGGATTTGAATCTAAACATTCTACATCTCATTGATTTGAAGCTAAATCACGTGTTCCGCTTGGATTTGAAGCTAAACCATCTACATCGCATTGAGTTGACTCTAAATCATGTGTTTCGCTTCGATTTGAATCTAACTCATTTCTTTCGTCTGCATTTGAAGCTATATCACTTATATCGCAAGTATCTGAACCTAAATCATTTGTTTCTCATGGATTTCAAGATAAGCCTTCTACCTCGCATTGATTTGAAGCTAAATCATGTGCATCGCATGGATTTTGAAGCTAACTCGTTAGTTTCGCCTGCATTTGAAGCTATATCACTTATATCCCAATTGTTTGAAGCTAAATCATTTGTTTCGCATGGATTTGAAGCTAAACCTTCTACAACGCATTGATTTGAAGCTAAATCATGTGATTTCTTGGATTTGGAGCTAACTCGTTTGATTCGTCCGCATTTGAAGCTATATCACTTATATCAAAATTGTTTGAAGCTAAATCATTTGTTTCGCATGGATTTGAAGCTACACCTTCTACATCGCATTGATTTGAAGCTAAATCATGTGATTCGCTTGGATTTGAAGCTAACTCGTTTGTTTCGGCTGCATTTGAAGCTATATCACTTATATCTCAATTGTTTGAAGCTAAATCATTTGTTTCGCATGGATTTGAAGCTAAAACTTCTACATCGCATTGATTTGCGGCTAAATCATTTGTTTTGCTTGGATTTGAAGCTGACTCGTTAGTTTTGCCTGCATTTGAACTTATATCACCTATATCCCAAGTGTTTGAAGCTCAATCATTTGCTTCGCAAGGTTGTGAAGCTAATCCTTCTACATCGCATTAATTTCAAGCTAAATCATGTGTTTTACTTGGATTTGAAGCTAAACCTTCTACATCGCGTTGATTTGAAGCTAAATCATGTGTTTTGCTTGCATTTGAAGCTAACTCGTTTGTTTCGTCTGCATCTGAAGCTATATCACCTATATCGCTAGTATCGGAAGCTAAATCATTTGTTTCGCATGGATTTGAAGCGAAACCTTCTACATCGCATTGATTTGCTGCTAAATCATGTGTTTCGCATGGATTTGATGCTAAACCTTCTACATCGCATGGATTTGAAGCTGAACCTTCTACATCGCACTGATTTGAAGCTAAATCACGTGTTTCGCTTGGATACGAAGCTAACCCGTTTGTTTCTCCTGCATTTGAAGCTATATCACTTATATCGCATGTATATGATGCTAAATCATTTATGTCGCATTGCTTTGAAGCTAAGCCTTCTACTTCGCATTGATTTGAAGCTAAATTATGTGTTTCGGTTGAATTTGAACCTAATTCGTTTGTTTCGCATGCAGTTGAAGCTAAATCATGTATAAAACAAGTATTTGATTCCATACTATACGTTTCGCATGGATTTGAAACCTAGCCTTCTACTTCGCATTGATTTGAAGATAAATCATGTGTTTCGAATGGATTTGATGCTAATCCTTCTACTTCGTATTGAGTTGAAGCTAAACCATTTGTTTCGCATCGATCCTAAAATCAGGTTTCTACTTCGCATTGATTAGAAACAAAATCATGAGTTTCAAATGGATTTGAAGCTAACTCGTTTGTTTAGAATGCAGTTGAAGCTAAATCATGTATATCACATGTATTTGAAGCTAAACCATTTGAATCGCATGGATTTGAAGCTGATCCTTCTACTTCGCATTGATTTGAAGCTGAATCATTTGTTCCGCATGAATTTGAAGCTGAATCATTTGTTCCGCATGAATTTGAAGCTAACCCGTTTGTTTCATATGCAGTTGAAGCTAAATGATGTATATCAAAAGTATTTGAAGCTGAACTATTTGTTTCGCATGGATTCGAAGCTAAACCTTCTAAATCGCATTGATTTGAAGCTAAATCATGTGATTCGCTTGGATCTGAAGCTAACTCGTTTGTTTCGTCTGCATTTGCAGTTATGTCACTTATATCGCAAGTATTTGAAGCCAAATCAATTGTGTCGCATGGATTTGAATTAAAACATGCTGCATCTCATTGATTTGAAGCTAAATCACGTGTTCCGCTTGGATTTGAAGCTAAACCTTCTACATCGCATTGATTTGACGCTAAATCATGCGTTTCGCATGGATTTGAATCTAACTCGTTTCTTTCGTCTGCATTTGAAGCTATATCACTTATATCGCAAGTATCTAAACCTAAATCATTCGTTTCGCATGGATTTGAAGCTGACTCGTTAGTTTTGCCTGCATGTGAAGCTATATCACCTACATCCCAAGTGTTTGAAGCTCGATCATTTGCTTCGCAAAGATTTGAAGCTAATCCTTCTACATCGCATTGATTTCAAGCTAAATCATGTGTTTCGCTTGGATTTGAAGCTAAACCTCCTGCATCGCATTGATTTGAAGCTAAATCATGTGTTTCGCATGGATTCGAAGCTAAACCTTCGACATAGCATTGATTTGACGCTAAATCATTTGTTTTGCATGGATTTGATGCTAACTCGTTTGTTTCCCCTGCATTTGAAGCTATATCAGTTATATAGCAAGTATCTGATGCTAAATCATTTGTTTCGCACGGATTTGAAGCTACACCTTCTACATAGCATTGATTTGACACTAAATCATGTGTTTCGTATGGATTTGAAGCTAAACCTTCTACATCGCATTGATTTGACGCTAAATCATTTATTTCGCTTGGATTTGAATCTAACACGTTTCGTTCGTCTGCATTTGAAGCTATATCACTTATATCGCAGTTGTTTGAAGCTCAATCATTGGTTTCGCATGGATTTGAAGCAAAACATTCTACATCGCATTGATTTGACCCTAAATCATTTGTTTCGCTTGGATTTGAAGCTAAGCCTCCTACTTCAATTGATTCGAAGCTAAATCATTTGTGTCGCATGGATTTGAAACTAAAGCTTCTACATAGCTTCGATTTGAAGCATAATCATGTGTTTCGCATGGATTTGAAGCTAATTCGCTTGTTGCGCATGCAGTTCAATCTAAATAACCTATATCTCAAGTATTTGTAGCTAAACCATTTGATTCGCATGGATTTGATGCTAATCCTTCTACATCGAATTGATTTGAAGCTAAATCATGTGTTTCGCATGGATTTGAAGCTAAGTCGTTTGTTTCGCATGGGTTTTGATGCTACGCCTCCTATAACGCACTGATTTGAAGCTAAATCATGTCTTTCGCATGGATTTGAAGCTAACTCGTTTTTTCCGCCTACATTTGAAGCTATATCATGTATATCACAAATATTTGAAGCTAAATCATTTGATTCGCATGGATTTGAAGCTAAACCTTCTACATCGCATTGATTTGAAGCTAAATCATGTGTTTCGCATGGATTTGAAGCTAACTCGTTAGTTTCGCCCGCATTTGAAGCTATATAACTTACATCTCAAGTATCTGAATCTAAATCATTTGTTTCGCATGGATTTGAAGCTAAGCCTTCTACTTCGCATTGATATGAACCTAAATCACGTTTTTCTCTTGGATTTGAAGCTAACTCGTTTGTTTCGCATGCAGTTGAAGCTACATCATGTATATCACAAGTATTTGAAGCTGAACCTTTCTGATTCGCATGGATGTGAAGCTAACTCGTTTGTCTCGCATGCTGTTGAAGCTAAATCATGTATATCACAAGTATTTGATTCTGTCCAATTTGTTTCGCATGGTTTCGAAGATCAGCCTTCTACTTCGCAATTGATTTGAAGCTAAATCATAGGTTTCGCATGGATTTGAAGCTAATTCGTTTGTATCGCCTGCATTTGAAGCTAAATCATGTATATCACAAGTATTTGTATCGAAACCATTTGTTTCGCATGGATTCGAAGACATGCCTTCTACTTCGCATTGATTTGAAGCTAAATCATGTGTTTCGCATGGATTTGAAGCTAATTCGTTTGTATCGCCTGCATATGAAGCTAAATCATGTATATCACAAGTATTTGAAGCTAAGCAGTTTGTTTCGCATGGATTCGAAAATAAGCCTTCTACTTCGCATTGATTTGAAGCTAAATCGTGTGTTTCGCATGGATTTGAAGCTAAACCTTCGACATAGCATTGATTTGACGCTAAATCATGTGTTTTGCATGGATTTGATGCTAACTCGTTTGTTTCCCCTGCATTTGAAGCTATATCAGTTATATAGCAAGTATCTGATGCTAAATCATTTGTTTCGCACGGATTTGAAGCTAAACCTTCTACATAGCATTGATTTGACACTAAATCATGTGTTTCGCATGGATTTGAAGCTAAACCTTCTACATCGCATTGATTTGACGCTAAATCATGTATTTCGCTTGGATTTGAATCTAACACGTTTCTTTCGTCGGCATTTGAAGCTATATCACTTATATCGCAGTTGTTTGAAGCTCAATCATTGGTTTCGCATGGATTTGAAGCTAAACATTCTACATCGCATTGATTTGACTCTAAATCATTTGTTTCGCTTGGATTTGAAGCTAAGCCTCCTACTTCAATTGATTCGAAGCTAAATCATTTGTGTCGCATGGATTTGAAACTAAAGCTTCTACATAGCTTCGATTTGAAGCATAATCATGTGTTTCGCATGGATTTGAAGCTAATTCGCTTGTTGCGCATGCAGTTCAATCTAAATAACCTATATCTCAAGTATTTGTAGCTAAACCATTTGATTCGCATGGATTTGATGCTAATCCTTCTACATCGAATTGATTTGAAGCTAAATCATGTGTTTCGCATGGATTTGAAGCTAAGTCGTTTGTTTCGCATGGGTTTTGATGCTACGCCTCCTATAACGCACTGATTTGAAGCTAAATCATGTCTTTCGCATGGATTTGAAGCTAACTCGTTTTTTCCGCCTACATTTGAAGCTATATCATGTATATCACAAATATTTGAAGCTAAATCATTTGATTCGCATGGATTTGAAGCTAAACCTTCTACATCGCATTGATTTGAAGCTAAATCATGTGTTTCGCATGGATTTGAAGCTAACTCGTTAGTTTCGCCCGCATTTGAAGCTATATAACTTACATCTCAAGTATCTGAATCTAAATCATTTGTTTCGCATGGATTTGAAGCTAAGCCTTCTACTTCGCATTGATATGAACCTAAATCACGTTTTTCTCTTGGATTTGAAGCTAACTCGTTTGTTTCGCATGCAGTTGAAGCTACATCATGTATATCACAAGTATTTGGAGCTGAACCTTTCTGATTCGCATGGATGTGAAGCTAACTCGTTTGTCTCGCATGCTGTTGAAGCTAAATCATGTATATCACAAGTATTTGATGCTGACCCATTTGTTTCGCATGCATTGGAAGATCAGCCTTCTACTTCGCATTCATTTGAAGCTAAAGCATGTGTTTCGCATGGATTTGAAGCTAACTAGTTTGTTTCGCATGCAGTTGAAGCTAAATCATGTATATCACAGGTATTTGAAACTGAAACATTTGTTTCGCATTGATTCGAAGATAACTCTTCTACTTCGCATTGATTTGAAGCTAACTCGTTTGTTTCGCATGCTGTTGAAGCTAAATCATGTATATCACAAGTATTTGAAGCGAAACCATTTGTTTCGCATGGATTCGAAGATCAGCCTTCTACTTCGCATTGATTTGAAGCTACATCATGTTTCGCATGGATTTGAAGCTAATTCGTTTGTTTCGCATGCAGTTGAAGCTAAATCATGTATATCACAAGTATTTGAAGCTGAACAATTTGTTTCGCATGGATTTAAAGCTAATCCTTCTACTTCGAATTGATTTGCAGCTAAATCATGTGCTTCGCTTGTATTTGAAGCCAGCTCGTTTGTTTCGCCTGCATTGGTTGCTATATCACTTATATCCCAAGTGTTTGAAGTTAAATCATTTGTTTCGCATGGATTTGAAGCTAAACCTTCTACATCGCATTGATTTGCAGCTAAATCATGTGTTTCGCATGGATTTGAAGCTAACTCGTTTCTTTCCCCTACATTGGAAGCTATATCACTTATATCGCAAGTATCTGAAGCTAAATCATTTGTGTCGCATGGATTTGAAGCTAAACCTTCTACATCGCATTAATTTGCAGATTAATCATGTGTTACGCATGGAATTGAAGGTAACTCGTTTGTTTCGCATGCAGTTAATGCTAAATCCTGTAGGTCACAAGTATCAGAAGCTAAACCACTTGTTTCGCAGGATTTTCAATCTAAACCACGTGTTTCGCATGAATTTGAACCTATATCTTGTCTTTCGCATTTATTTGAAGCTTAATCATGTGTTTCGCTTGAACATGAATCTTAACTCGTTTGTTTCGTCTGCATTTGAAGCTATATCACTTATATCGCAAGTATCTGAAGCTAAATCACTTGTGTCGCATGGATTTGTAGCTAAACCTTCTACATCGCATTGATATGCAGCTAAATCATGTGTTTCGCATGGATTTGAAGCTAACTCGTTTGTTTCCCCTGCATTGGAAGCTATATCACTTATATCGCAAGTATATGAAGCCAAATCATTTGTTCCGCACGGATACGAAGCTAAGGCTTCTACTTCGCATTGATTTGAAGCTAAATCATTTGTTTTGCATGGATTTGAAGCTAACTCGTTTGATTCCCCTGCATTTGAATCTGTACCACTTTTATCGCAAGTTTCTGATGCTAAATCATTTGTTTCGCATGGATTTGAAGCTAAAGTTTCTACATCCCATAGATTTGAAGCTAAATCATGTGTATCGCATGGAAGTTAAAACTATCTCGTTTGATTCGTCTGCATTTGAAGCTATATCACTTATATTGCAAATATCTGAAGCTAAATCATTTGTGTCGCATGGATTTGATGCTAAACCTTCTATATAGCATTGATTTGAAGCTTATTCATGTGTTTTGCATGGATTTGAAGCTAACTCGTTTGTTTCCCCTGCACTGGAAGATATATCACTTATATCACAAGTATCTGATGCTAAATCATTTGTTTCGCATGGATTTGAAGCTAAACCTTCTACATCGCATTGATTTTCAGCTAAATCATGTGTTTCGCATGGATTTGAAGCTAAGCCTTCTACTTCGTATCGATTTTAAGTTAAATGAAAATGTATCGCATGGATTTTGAAGCTAACTCGTTTGATTCGTCTGCATTTGAAGCTATATCACTTATATCCCAATTGTTTGAAGCTGAATCATTTCTTTCGCATGGATTTGAAGCTAAAACTTCTACATCGCATTTATTTGCGGCTAAATCATGTGTTTCGCTTGTATCTGAAGCTAGCTCGTTTGTTTCGTCTGCATTGGAAGCTATATCACTTATATCGCAAGTGTTTCAAGCTCAATAATTTGTCTCGCATGGATTTCAAGCTAAACCTTCTACATCGCATTGATTTGAAGCTAAATCATGTGTTCCGGTTGGATTTGAAGCTAAACATTCTACATCCCATTGATTTGCAGCTAAATCATGGGTTTCACATGGATTTGAAGCTAATTCGTTTGTTGCGCATGCAGTTGAATCTAAATAACGTATATCACAAGTATTTGTAGCTAAACAATTTATTTCGCATGGATTTGAAGCTAGACATTCTACATCGCACTGATTAAAGCTAAATCATGTGTTTCGCTTGGATATGAAGCTAACTCGTTTGTTGCCCCTGCATTGGAAGCTATATCACTTATATCCCAAGTGTTTGAAGGTAAATCATTTGTTTCGCGCTGGATTTGAAGCTAAACCTTCTACATCGCATTGATTTGCAGCTAAATCATGTGTTTCGCATGGATTTGAAGCTAAACATTCTACATCGCACTGATTAAAGCTAAATCATTTGTTTAGCTTGGATATGAAGCTAACTCGTTTGTATCGTCTGCATATGAAGCTATATCGCTTATATCGCTAGTATCTGAAGCTAAATCATTTGTTTCGCATGGATTTGAAGCTAAACATTCTACATCCCATTGATTTGCTGCTAAATCATGGGTTTCACATGGATTTGAAGCTAATTCGTTTGTTGCGCATGCAGTTGAATCTAAATAACGTATATCACAAGTATTTGTAGCTAAACAATTTATTTCGCATGGATTTGAAGCTAAACATTCTACATCGCACTGATTAAAGCTAAATCATGTGTTTCGCTTGGATATGAAGCTAACTCGTTTGTTGCCCCTGCATTGGAAGCTATATCACTTATATCCCAAGTGTTTGAAGGTAAATCATTTGTTTCGCGCTGGATTTGAAGCTAAACCTTCTACATCGCATTGATTTTCAGCTAAATCATGTGTTTCGCATGGATTTGAAGGTACTTCTTCTACTTCGAATTGATTTGAAGCTAAATCATGTCTTTCGCATGGATTTGAAGCTAAACCTTCTACATCGCATTGATATGAAGCTAAATCATGTGTATCGCATGGATTTGAAGCTAACTCGTTTGTTTCGCCTGCATTTCAAGCTAAATCATGTATATCTCAAGTATTTGAAGCTAAACCATTTGTTTCGCATGGATTTGAAGGTACTCCTTCTACTTCGCATTGATTTTAAGCTAAATCATGTGTTTCGCATGGATTTGAAGCTAAGCCTTCTACTTCGTATAGATTTGAAGTTAAATGATATGTATCGCATGGATTTTGAAGCTAACTCGTTTGATTCGTCAGCATTTGAAGCTATATCACTTATATCCCAATTGTTTGAAGCTAAATCATTTGTTTCGCATGGATTTGAATCTAAACCTTCTACATCGCATTGATTTCAAGCTAAATCATGTGATTCGCTTGGATTTGAAGCCAACTCGTTTGCTTCGGCTGCATTTGAAGCTATATCACTTATATCTCAATTGTTTGAAGCTAAATCATTTGTTTCGCATGGATTTGAAGCAAAACCATCTGCACAGGCATTGATTTGAAGCTAAATCGTGTGTTTTGCATGGATTTGATGCTAACTCGTTAGTTTCGACGGCATTTGAAGCTATATCACTTATATCGCAAGTATCTGAATCTAAATCATTTGTTTCGCATGGATTTGAAGCTAAGCCTTCTACTTCGTGTCGATTTGAAGTTAAATGATATGTACCGCATGGATTTTGAAGCTAACTCGTTTGATTCGTCAGCATTTGAAGCTATATCACTTATATCCCAATTGTTTGAAGCTAAATCATTTGTTTCGCATGGATTTGAAGCTAAACCTTCTGCATCGCATTGATTAGAAGCTAAATCATGTGATTCGCTTGGATTTGAAGCCAACTCGTTTGCTTCGGCTGCATTTGAAGCTATATCACTTATATCTCAATTGTTTGAAGCTAAATCATGTGTTTCGCATGGATTTGAAGCAAAACCTTCTGCACAGGCATTGATTTGAAGCTAAATCGTGTGTTTTGCATGGATTTGATGCTAACTCGTTAGTTTCGACGGCATTTGAAGCTATATCACTTATATCGCAAGTATCTGAATCTAAATCATTTGTTTCGCATGGATTTGAAGCTAAGCCTTCTACTTCGTGTCGATTTGAAGTTAAATGATATGTATCGCATGGATTTTGAAGCTAACTCGTTTGATTCGTCAGCATTTGAAGCTATATCACTTATATCCCAATTGTTTGAAGCTAAATCATTTGTTTCGCATGGATTTGAAGCTAAACCTTCTGCATCGCATTGATTTGAAGCTAAATCATGTGATTCGCTTGGATTTGAAGCCAACTCGTTTGCTTCGGCTGCATTTGAAGCTATATCACTTATATCTCAATTGTTTGAAGCTAAATCATTTGTTTCGCATGGATTTGAAGCTAAACCTTCTGCACAGGCATTGATTTGAAGCTATACCGTGTGTTTTGCATGGATTTGATGCTAACTCGTTAGTTTCGACGGCATTTGAAGCTATATCACTTATATCGCAAGTATCTGAATCTAAATCATTTGTTTCGCATGGATTTGAAGCTAAGCCTTCTACTTCGTATCGATTTGAAGTTAAATGATATGTATCGCATGGATTTTGAAGCTAACTCGTTTGATTCGTCAGCATTTGAAGCTATATCATTTATATCCCAATTGTTTGAAGCTAAATCATTTGTTTCGAATAGATTTGAATCTAAACCTTCTACATCGCATTGATTTGAAGCTAAATCATGTGATTAGCTTGTATTTGAAGCTAACTGGTTTGCTTCGGCTGCATTTAAAGCTATATCACTCATATCTCAATTGTTTGAAGCTAAATCATTTGTTTCGCATGGATTTGAAGCAAAACCTTCTGCACAGGCATTGAATTGAAGCTAAATCATGTGTTTCGCATGGATTTGATGCTAACTCGTTAGTTTCGCCTGAATTTGAAACTAGATCATGTTTATCACAAGTATCAAAAAGTAAGCCATTTGTTTCGTTAGAATATGTAGCTAAACCATGTGTTTCGCATGAATTTCAAGCTAAATCATCTGTTTCGCATGGCTTTAATGCTAACTCGTTTCTTTCGCCTGCATTTGTAGCTATATCACATACATCGCAAGTATTGAAGCTAAATCATTTGTTCCGCATGGATTTCTAGCTAAGCCTTTCACTTCGCATTGATTTGAAGCTAAATGATGTGCCTCGCATCGATTTGAAGCCCACTCGGTTGTTTCGGTTGCGTTTGAAGCTATATCACATATATCGCAAGTATCTGATGCTAAATCATTTGTTTCGCATGGATTTGAAGCTAAGCCTTCTACTTCGCATTGATTTGAAGCTAAATCAGTTGTTTCGCATAGATTTGGAGCTAACTCGTTTGTTCTTCGTGCATTTGAATCTATATCACTTATATCGCAAGTATCTGAATTTAAATCATTTGATTCGCATGGATTTGAAGCTAAACCTTCTACTTCGATTCGATTTGAAGTTAAATGATATGTACCGCATGGATTTTGAAGCTAACTCGTTTGATTCGTCAGCATTTGAAGCTATATCACTTATATCCCAATTGTTTGAAGCTAAATCATTTGTTTCGCATGGATTTGAAGCTAAACCTTCTGCATCGCATTGATTTGAAGCTAAATCATGTGATTCGCTTGGATTTGAAGCCAACTCGTTTGCTTCGGCTGCATTTGAAGCTATATCACTTATATCTCAATTGTTTGAAGCTAAATCATTTGTTTCGCATGGATTTGAAGCTAAACCTTCTGCACAGGCATTGATTTGAAGCTATATCGTGTGTTTTGCATGGATTTGATGCTAACTCGTTAGTTTCGACGGCATTTGAAGCTATATCACTTATATCGCAAGTATCTGAATCTAAATCATTTATTTCGCATGGATTTGAAGCTAAGCCTTCTACTTCGTATCGATTTGAAGTTAAATGATATGTATCGCATGGATTTTGAAGCTAACTCGTTTGATTCGTCAGCATTTGAAGCTATATCACTTATATCCCAATTGTTTGAAGCTAAATCATTTGTTTCGCATGGATTTGAATCTAAACCTTCTACATCGCATTGATTTGAAGCTAAATCATGTGATTCTCTTGGATTTGAAGCCAACTCGTTTGCTTCGGCGGCATTTGAAGCTATATCACTTATATCTCAATTGTTTGAAGCTAAATCATTTGTTTCGCATGGATTTGAAGCAAAACCTTCTGCACAGGCATTGATTTGAAGCTAAATCGAGTGTTTTGCATGGATTTGATGCTAACTCGTTAGTTTCGACGGCATTTGAAGCTATATCACTTATATCGCAAGTATCTGAATCTAAATCATTTGTTTCGCATGGATTTGAAGCTAAGCCTTCTACTTCGTGTCGATTTGAAGTTAAATGATATGTATCGCATGGATTTTGAAGCTAACTCGTTTGATTCGTCAGCATTTGAAGCTATATCACTTATATCCCAATTGTTTGAAGCTAAATCATTTGTTTCGCATGGATTTGAAGCTAAACCTTCTGCATCGCATTGATTAGAAGCTAAATCATGTGATTCGCTTGGATTTGAAGCCAACTCGTTTGCTTCGGCTACATTTGAAGCTATATCACTTATATCTCAATTGTTTGAAGCTAAATCATGTGTTTCGCATGGATTTGAAGCTAACTCGTTAGTTTCGCCTGAATTTGAAACTAGATCATGTTTATCACAAGTATCAAAAAGTAAGCCATTTGTTTCGTTAGAATATGTAGCTAAACCATGTGTTTCGCATGAATTTCAAGCTAAATCATCTGTTTCGCATGGCTTTAATGCTAACTCGTTTCTTTCGCCTGCATTTGAAGCTATATCACATACATCGCAAGTATTGAAGCTAAATCATTTGTTCCGCATGGATTTCTAGCTAAGCCTTTCACTTCGCATTGATTTGAAGCTAAATGATGTGCCTCGCATCGATTTGAAGCCCACTCGGTTGTTTCGGTTGCATTTGAAGCTATATCACATATATCGCAAGTATCTGATGCTAAATCATTTGTTTCGCATGGATTTGAAGCTAAGCCTTCTACTTCGCATTGATTTGAAGCTAAATCAGTTGTTTCGCATAGATTTGGAGCTAACTCGTTTGTTCTTCGTGCATTTGAATCTATATCACATATATCGCAAGGATCTGAATTTAAATCATTTGATTCGCATGGATTTGAAGCTAAACCTTCTACTTCGAGTCGATTTGAAGTTAAATGATATGTACCGCATGGATTTTGAAACTAACTCGTTTGATTCGTCAGCAGTTGAAGCTATATCACTTATATCCCAATTGTTTGAAGCTAAATCATTTGTTTCGCAAGGATTTGAAGCTAAACCTTCTGCATCGCATTGATTTGAAGCTAAATCATGTGATTCGCTTGGATTTGAAGCCAACTCGTTTGCTTCGGCTGCATTTGAAGCTATATCACTTATATCTCAATTGTTTGAAGCTAAATCATTTGTTTCGCATGGATTTGGAGCTAAACCTTCTGCACAGGCATTGATTTGAAGCTATATCGTGTGTTTTGCATGGATTTGATGCTAACTCGTTAGTTTCGACGGCATTTGAAGCTATATCACTTATATCGCAAGTATCTGAATCTAAATCATTTATTTCGCATGGATTTGAAGCTAAGCCTTCTACTTCGTATCGATTTGAAGTTAAATGATATGTATCGCATGGATTTTGAAGCTAACTCGTTTGATTCGTCAGCATTTGAAGCTATATCACTTATATCCCAATTGTTTGAAGCTAAATCATTTGTTTCGCATGGATTTGAATCTAAACCTTCTACATCGCATTGATTTGAAGCTAAATCATGTGATTCTCTTGGATTTGAAGCCAACTCGTTTGCTTCGGCAGCATTTGAAGCTATATCACTTATATCTCAATTGTTTGAAGCTAAATCATTTGTTTCGCATGGATTTGAAGCAAAACCTTCTGCACAGGCAATGATTTGAAGCTAAATCGTGTGTTTTGCATGGATTTGATGCTAACTCGTTAGTTTCGACGGCATTTGAATCTATATCACTTATATCGCAAGTATCTGAATCTAAATCATTTGTTTCGCATGGATTTGAAGCTAAGCCTTCTACTTCGTGTCGATTTGAAGTTAAATGATATGTATCGCATGGATTTTGAAGCTAACTCGTTTGATTCGTCAGCATTTGAAGCTATATCACTTATATCCCAATTGTTTGAAGCTAAATCATTTGTTTCGCATGGATTTGAAGCTAAACCTTCTGCATCGCATTGATTTGAAGCTAAATCATGTGATTCGCTTGGATTTGAAGCCAACTCGTTTGCTTCGGCTGCATTTGAAGCTATATCACTTATATCTCAATTGTTTGAAGCTAAATCATTTGTTTCGCATGGATTTGAAGCTAAACCTTCTGCACAGGCATTGATTTGAAGCTATACCGTGTGTTTTGCATGGATTTGATGCTAACTCGTTAGTTTCGACGGCATTTTAAGCTATATCACTTATATCGCAAGTATCTGAATCTAAATCATTTGTTTCGCATGGATTTGAAGCTAAGCCTTCTACTTCGTATCGATTTGAAGTTAAATGATATGTATCGCATGGATTTTGAAGCTAACTCGTTTGATTCGTCAGCATTAGAAGCTATGTCACTTATATCCCAATTGTTTGAAGCTAAATCATTTGTTTCGCATGGATTTGAATCTAAACCTTCTACATCGCATTGATTTGAAGCTAAATCATGTGATTCGCTTGGATTTGAAGCCAACTGGTTTGCTTCGGCTGCATTTGAAGCTATATCACTTATATCTCAATTGTTTGAAGCTAAATCATTTGTTTCGCATGGATTTGAAGCAAAACCTTCTGCACAGGCATTGATTTGAAGCTAAATCGTGTGTTTTGAATGGATTTGATGCTAACTCGTTAGTTTCGACGGCATTTGAAGCCATATCACTTATATCGCAAGTATCTGAATCTAAATCATTTGTTTCGCATGGATTTGAAGCTAAGCCTTCTACTTCGAGTCGATTTGAAGTTAAATGATATGTACCGCATGGATTTTGAAGCTAACTCGTTTGATTCGTCAGCATTTGAAGCTATATCACTTATATCCCAATTGTTCGAAGCTAAATCATTTGTTTCGCATGGATTTGAAGCTAATCCTTCTGCATCGCATTGATTTGAAGCTAAATCATGTGATTCGCTTGGATTTGAAGCCAACTCGTTTGCTTCGGCTGCATTTGAAGCTATATCACTTATATCTCAATTGTTTGAAGCTAAATCATTTGTTTCGCATGGATTTGAAGCTAAACCTTCTGCACAGGCATTGATTTGAAGCTATATCGTGTGTTTTGCATGGATTTGATGCTAACTCGTTAGTTTCGACGGCATTTGAAGCTATATCACTTATATCGCAAGTATCTGAATCTAAATTATTTTTTTTTCGCATGGATTTGAAGCTAAGCCTTCTACTTCGTATCGATTTGAAGTTAAATGATATGTATCGCATGGATTTTGAAGCTAACTCGTTTGATTCGTCAGCATTTGAAGCTATATCACTTATATCCCAATTGTTTGAAGCTAAATCATTTGTTTCGAATAGATTTGAATCTAAACCTTCTACATCGCATTGATTTGAAGCTAAATCATGTGATTAGCTTGTATTTGAAGCTAACTGGTTTGCTTCGGCTGCATTTAAAGCTATATCACTCATATCTCAATTGTTTGAAGCTAAATCATTTGTTTCGCATGGAATTGAAGCAAAACCTTCTGCACAGGCATTGAATTGAAGCTAAATCATGTGTTTCGCATGGATTTGAAGCTAACTCGTTAGTTTCGCCTGAATTTGAAACTAGATCATGTTTATCACAAGTATCAAAAAGTAAGCCATTTGTTTCGTTAGAATATGTAGCTAAACCATGTGTTTCGCATGAATTTCAAGCTAAATCATCTGTTTCGCATGGCTTTAATGCTAACTCGTTTGTTTCGCCTGCATTTGAAGCTATGTCACTTATATCGCAAGTATCTGAAGCTAAATCATTTGTGTCGCATGGATTTGAAGCTAATCCTTCTACATCGCATTGATTTGCAGCTAAATCATTTGTTTCGCATGGATTTGAAGCTAAACCTTCTACATCGCATTGATTTGAAGCTAAATCATGTGATTCGCTTGGATTTGAAGCTAACTCGTTTGTTTCGGCTGCATTTGAAGCCATATCACTTATATCTCAAGTGTTTGAAGCTAAATCATTTGTTTCGAATGGATTTGAAGCTAAACCTTCTACATCGCATTGATTTGCAGCTAAATCATGTGTTTCACTTGGATTTGAAGCTAACTCGTTAGTTTTGCCTGCATTTGAAGCTATATCACCTATATCCCAAGTTTTTGAAGCTCAATCATTTGCGTCGAAGGATTTGAAGCTAATCCTTCTACATCGCATTGATTTCAAGCTAAATCATGTGTTTTGCTTGGATTTGAAACTAAACCTCCTGCATCGCATTGATTTGAAGCTTAATCATGTGTTTTGCATGGATTTGATGCTAACTCGTTTGTTTCCCCTGCATTTGAAGCTATATCACTTATATCGCAAGTATCTGAATCTAAATCATTTGTTTCGCATGAATTTGAAGCTAAGCCTTCTACTTCGTATAGATTTGAAGTTAGATCATGTGTTTCGCTTGGATTTGAAGCTAAACCTTCTGCATCGCATTGATTTGAAGCTAAATCATGTGATTTGCTTGGATTTGAAGCTAACTCGTTAGTTTCGCCTGAATTTGAAACTAGATCATGTTTATCACAAGTATCAAAAAGTAAGCCATTTGTTTCGTTAGAATATGTAGCTAAACCATGTGTTTCGCATGAATTTCAAGCTAAATCAAGTGTTTCGCATGGAGTTGAAGCTAACCCGTTAGTTTCGCCTGCATTTGAAGCTATATAACTTATATCTCAAGTATCTGCATCTAAATCATTTGTTTCGCATGGATTTGAAGCTAAGCCTTCTACATCGCATTGATTTCAAGCTAAATCATTTGTTTCGCTTGGATTTGAAGGTAAACCTTCTGCATCGCATTGATTTGAAGCTACATCATTTGTTTTGCATGGATTTGATGCTAACTCGTTTGTTTCCCCTGCATTTGAAGCTATATCACTTATATCGCAAGTATCTGAATCTAAATCATTTGTTTCGCATGAATTTGAAGCTAAGCCTTCTACTTCGTATAGATTTGAAGTTAAATGACATGTATCGCATGGATTTTGAAGATCACTCGTTTGATTCGTCTGCATTTGAAGCTATATCACTTATATCCCAACTGTTTGAATCTAAATCATCTGTTTCGCATGGATTTGAAGCTAAACCTTCTACAACGCATTGATTAGAAGCTAAATCATGTGATTTGCTTGGATTTGAACTATCTCGTTTGATTCGTCTGCATTTGAAGCTATATCACTTATATCCCAAGTAATTGAAGCTAAATCATTTGTTTCGCATGGATTTGATGCTAACTCGTTAGTTTCCCCTGCATTTGAAGCTATATCACTTATATCGCAAGTATCTGAATCTAAATCATTTGTTTCGCATGAATTTGAAGCTAAGCCTTCTACTTCGTATAGATTTGAAGTTAGATCATATGTTTCGCTTGGATTTGAAGCTAAACCTTCTGCATCGCATTGATTTGAAGCTAAATCATGTGTTTTGCATGGATTTGATGCTAACTCGTTTGTTTCCCCTGCATTTGAAGCTATATCACTTATATCGCAAGTATCTGAATCTATATCATTTGTTTCGCATGAATTTGAAGCTAAGCCTTCTACTTCGTATAGATTTGAAGTTAAATCATGTGTTTCGCTTGGATTTGAAGCTAAACCTTCTGTATCGCATTGATTTGAAGCTAAATCATGTGATTTGCTTGGCTTTGAATCTAACTCGTTTGTTTCGTCTGCATTTGAAGAAATATCACTTATATCGCAAGTGTTTGAAGCTGAATCATTTGTTTCGCATGGATTTGAAGCTAAGCCTTATACTTCGTATCGATTTGAAGCTAAATGAAATGTATCGCATGGATTTCAAGCTAACTCGTTTGATTCGTCTGCATTTGAAGCTGTATCACTTATATCCCAAGTGATTGAAGCTATATCTTTTGTTTCGCATGGATTTGCAGCTAAACCGTCAACATCGCATTGATTTGCAGCTAAATCATGTGTCTCGCATGGATTTGAAGCTAACTCGTTTGATTCGTTTGCATTTAAAGCTATATCACTTATAACCCAATTGTTTGAAGCTAAATCATTTGTTTCGCATGGATTTGTAGCTAAGCCTTCTACTTCGTATCGATTTGAAATTAAATGATGTGTATCGCATGGATTTTGAAGCTAACTCGTTTGATTCGTCAGCATTTGAAGCTATATCACTTATATCCCAATTGTTTGAAGCTAAATCGTTTGTTTCGCATGGATTTGTAGCTAAACCTTCTCCATCGCATTGATTTGAAGCTAGATTATGTGATTCGCTTGGATTTGAAGCTAACTCGTTTGTTTCGGCTGCATTTGAAGCCATATCACTTATATCTCAAGTGTTTGAAGCTAAATCATTTGTCTCGCATGGATTTCAAGCTAAACCCTCTACATCGCATTGATTTGTAGCTAAATCACGTGTTCCGCTTGGATTTGAAGCTAAACCTTCTACATCGCATTGATTTGATGGTAAATCATGTGTTTCGCTTGGATATGAAGCTAACTCGTTTGTTTCGGCTGCATTTGAAGCCATATCACTTATATCTCAAGTGTTTGAAGCTAAATCATTTGTTTCGCATGGATTTGAAGCTAAACCTTCTACATCGCAATGATTTGCAGCTAAATCATGTGTTTCACTTGGATTTGAAGCTAACTCGTTAGTTTTGCCTGCATTTGAAGCTATATCATTTATATCGCAAGTATTTGAAGCCAAATTATTTGTGTCGCATGGATTTGAATCTAAACCTTCTACATCTCATTGATTTGAAGCTAAATCATGTGTTTCGCTTGTATTTGAAGCTAGCTCGTTTGTTTTGTCTGCATTGGAAGCTATATCACTTATATCGCAAGTGTTTGAAGCTCAATAATTTGTCTCGCATGGATTTCAAGCTAAACCCTCTACATCGCATTGATTTGAAGCTAAATCATGTGTTTCGCTTGTATTTGAAGCTAGCTCGTTTGTTCCGTCTGCATTGGAAGCTATATCACTTATATCGCAAGTATCTGAATCTAAATCATTTGTTTCGCATGGATTTGAAGCTAAGCCTTCTACTTCGTATCGATTTGAAGTTAAATGATATGTATCGCATGGATTTTGAAGCTAACTCGTTTGATTCGTCAGCATTTGAAGCTATGTCACTTATATCCCAATTGTTTGAAGCTAAATCATTTGTTTCGCATGGATTTGAATCTAAACCTTCTACATCGCATTGATTTGAAGCTAAATCATGTGATTCGCTTGGATTTGAAGCCAACTGGTTTGCTTCGGCTGCATTTGAAGCTATATCACTTATATCTCAATTGTTTGAAGCTAAATCATTTGTTTCGCATGGATTTGAAGCAAAACCTTCTGCACAGGCATTGATTTGAAGCTAAATCGTGTGTTTTGAATGGATTTGATGCTAACTCGTTAGTTTCGACGGCATTTGAAGCCATATCACTTATATCGCAAGTATCTGAATCTAAATCATTTGTTTCGCATGGATTTGAAGCTAAGCCTTCTACTTCGAGTCGATTTGAAGTTAAATGATATGTACCGCATGGATTTTGAAGCTAACTCGTTTGATTCGTCAGCATTTGAAGCTATATCACTTATATCCCAATTGTTTGAAGCTAAATCATTTGTTTCGCATGGATTTGAAGCTAATCCTTCTGCATCGCATTGATTTGAAGCTAAATCATGTGATTCGCTTGGATTTGAAGCCAACTCGTTTGCTTCGGCTGCATTTGAAGCTATATCACTTATATCTCAATTGTTTGAAGCTAAATCATTTGTTTCGCATGGATTTGAAGCTAAACCTTCTGCACAGGCATTGATTTGAAGCTATATCGTGTGTTTTGCATGGATTTGATGCTAACTCGTTAGTTTCGACGGCATTTGAAGCTATATCACTTATATCGCAAGTATCTGAATCTAAATTATTTTTTTTTCGCATGGATTTGAAGCTAAGCCTTCTACTTCGTATCGATTTGAAGTTAAATGATATGTATCGCATGGATTTTGAAGCTAACTCGTTTGATTCGTCAGCATGTGAAGCTATATCACTTATATCCCAATTGTTTGAAGCTAAATCATTTGTTTCGAATAGATTTGAATCTAAACCTTCTACATCGCATTGATTTGAAGCTAAATCATGTGATTAGCTTGTATTTGAAGCTAACTGGTTTGCTTCGGCTGCATTTAAAGCTATATCACTCATATCTCAATTGTTTGAAGCTAAATCATTTGTTTCGCATGGAATTGAAGCAAAACCTTCTGCACAGGCATTGAATTGAAGCTAAATCATGTGTTTCGCATGGATTTGAAGCTAACTCGTTAGTTTCGCCTGAATTTGAAACTAGATCATGTTTATCACAAGTATCAAAAAGTAAGCCATTTGTTTCGTTAGAATATGTAGCTAAACCATGTGTTTCGCATGAATTTCAAGCTAAATCATTTGTTTCGCATGGCTTTAATGCTAACTCGTTTGTTTCGCCTGCATTTGAAGCTATATCACTTATATCGCAAGTATCTGAAGCTAAATCATTTGTGTCGCATGGATTTGAAGCTAATCCTTCTACATCGCATTGATTTGCAGCTAAATCATTTGTTTCGCATGGATTTGAAGCTAAACCTTCTACATCGCATTGATTTGAAGCTAAATCATGTGATTCGCTTGGATTTGAAGCTAACTCGTTTGTTTCGGCTGCATTTGAAGCCATATCACTTATATCTCAAGTGTTTGAAGCTAAATCATTTGTTTCGAATGGATTTGAAGCTAAACCTTCTACATCGCATTGATTTGCAGCTAAATCATGTGTTTCACTTGGATTTGAAGCTAACTCGTTAGTTTTGCCTGCATTTGAAGCTATATCACCTATATCCCAAGTTTTTGAAGCTCAATCATTTGCGTCGAAGGATTTGAAGCTAATCCTTCTACATCGCATTGATTTCAAGCTAAATCATGTGTTTTGCTTGGATTTGAAACTAAACCTCCTGCATCGCATTGATTTGAAGCTTAATCATGTGTTTTGCATGGATTTGATGCTAACTCGTTTGTTTCCCCTGCATTTGAAGCTATATCACTTATATCGCAAGTATCTGAATCTAAATCATTTGTTTCGCATGAATTTGAAGCTAAGCCTTCTACTTCGTATAGATTTGAAGTTAGATCATGTGTTTCGCTTGGATTTGAAGCTAAACCTACTGCATCGCATTGATTTGAAGCTAAATCATGTGATTTGCTTGGATTTGAAGCTAACTCGTTAGTTTCGCCTGAATTTGAAACTAGATCATGTTTATCACAAGTATCAAAAAGTAAGCCATTTGTTTCGTTAGAATATGTAGCTAAACCATGTGTTTCGCATGAATTTCAAGCTAAATCAAGTGTTTCGCATGGAGTTGAAGCTAACCCGTTAGTTTCGCCTGCATTTGAAGCTATATAACTTATATCTCAAGTATCTGCATCTAAATCATTTGTTTCGCATGGATTTGAAGCTAAGCCTTCTACATCGCATTGATTTCAAGCTAAATCATTTGTTTCGCTTGGATTTGAAGGTAAACCTTCTGCATCGCATTGATTTGAAGCTACATCATGTGTTTTGCATGGATTTGATGCTAACTCGTTTGTTTCCCCTGCATTTGAAGCTATATCACTTATATCGCAAGTATCTGAATCTAAATCATTTGTTTCGCATGAATTTGAAGCTAAGCCTTCTACTTCGTATAGATTTGAAGTTAAATGACATGTATCGCATGGATTTTGAAGATCACTCGTTTGATTCGTCTGCATTTGAAGCTATATCACTTATATCCCAACTGTTTGAATCTAAATCATCTGTTTCGCATGGATTTGAAGCTAAACCTTCTACAACGCATTGATTAGAAGCTAAATCATGTGATTTGCTTGGATTTGAACTATCTCGTTTGATTCGTCTGCATTTGAAGCTATATCACTTATATCCCAAGTAATTGAAGCTAAATCATTTGTTTCGCATGGATTTGATGCTAACTCGTTAGTTTCCCCTGCATTTGAAGCTATATCACTTACATCGCAAGTATCTGAATCTAAATCATTTGTTTCGCATGAATTTGAAGCTAAGCCTTCTACTTCGTATAGATTTGAAGTTAGATCATATGTTTCGCTTGGATTTGAAGCTAAACCTTCTGCATCGCATTGATTTGAAGCTAAATCATGTGTTTTGCATGGATTTGATGCTAACTCGTTTGTTTCCCCTGCATTTGAAGCTATATCACTTATATCGCAAGTATCTGAATCTATATCATTTGTTTCGCATGAATTTGAAGCTAAGCCTTCTACTTCGTATAGATTTGAAGTTAAATCATGTGTTTCGCTTGGATTTGAAGCTAAACCTTCTGTATCGCATTGATTTGAAGCTAAATCATGTGATTTGCTTGGCTTTGAATCTAACTCGTTTGTTTCGTCTGCATTTGAAGAAATATCACTTATATCGCAAGTGTTTGAAGCTGAATCATTTGTTTCGCATGGATTTGAAGCTAAGCCTTATACTTCGTATCGATTTGAAGCTAAATGAAATGTATCGCATGGATTTCAAGCTAACTCGTTTGATTCGTCTGCATTTGAAGCTGTATCACTTATATCCCAAGTGATTGAAGCTATATCTTTTGTTTCGCATGGATTTGCAGCTAAACCGTCAACATCGCATTGATTTGCAGCTAAATCATGTGTCTCGCATGGATTTGAAGCTAACTCGTTTGATTCGTTTGCATTTAAAGCTATATCACTTATAACCCAATTGTTTGAAGCTAAATCATTTGTTTCGCATGGATTTGTAGCTAAGCCTTCTACTTCGTATCGATTTGAAATTAAATGATGTGTATCGCATGGATTTTGAAGCTAACTCGTTTGATTCGTCAGCATTTGAAGCTATATCACTTATATCCCAATTGTTTGAAGCTAAATCGTTTGTTTCGCATGGATTTGTAGCTAAACCTTCTCCATCGCATTGATTTGAAGCTAGATCATGTGATTCGCTTGGATTTGAAGCTAACTCGTTTGTTTCGGCTGCATTTGAAGCCATATCACTTATATCTCAAGTGTTTGAAGCTAAATCATTTGTCTCGCATGGATTTCAAGCTAAACCCTCTACATCGCATTGATTTGTAGCTAAATCACGTGTTCCGCTTGGATTTGAAGCTAAACCTTCTACATCGCATTGATTTGATGCTAAATCATGTGTTTCGCTTGGATATGAAGCTAACTCGTTTGTTTCGGCTTCATTTGAAGCCATATCACTTATATCTCAAGTGTTTGAAGCTAAATCATTTGTTTCGCATGGATTTGAAGCTAAACCTTCTACATCGCAATGATTTGCAGCTAAATCATGTGTTTCACTTGGATTTGAAGCTAACTCGTTAGTTTTGCCTGCATTTGAAGCTATATCATTTATATCGCAAGTATTTGAAGCCAAATTATTTGTGTCGCATGGATTTGAATCTAAACCTTCTACATCTCATTGATTTGAAGCTAAATCATGTGTTTCGCTTGTATTTGAAGCTAGCTCGTTTGTTTTGTCTGCATTGGAAGCTATATCACTTATATCGCAAGTGTTTGAAGCTCAATAATTTGTCTCGCATGGATTTCAAGCTAAACCCTCTACATCGCATTGATTTGAAGCTAAATCATGTGTTTCGCTTGTATTTGAAGCTAGCTCGTTTGTTCCGTCTGCATTGGAAGCTATATCACTTATATCGCAAGTGTTTGAAACTCAATAATTTGTCTCGCATGGATTTCAAGCTAAACCCGCTACATCGCATTGATTTGAAGCTAAATCAAGTGTTCCGCTTGGATTTGAAGCTAAACCTTCTACATCGCATTGATTTAACGCTAAATCATGTGTTTCGCTTGGATATGAATCTAACTCGTTTGATTCGTCTGTATTTGAAGCTATATCACTTATAACCCAAGTATTTGAGTCTAAATCATTGGTTTCGCATGGATTTGAAGCTAAACCTTCTACATCCCATTGATTTGCTGCTAAATCATGGGTTTCACATGGATTTGAAGCTAATTCGTTTGTTGCGCATGCAGTTGAATCTAAATAACGTATATCACAAGTATTTGCAGCTAAACCATTTATTTCGCATGGATTTGAAGCTAAACATTCTACATAGCACTGATTAAAGCTAAATCATGTGTTTCGCTTGCATATGAAGCTAACTCGTTTGTTTCGTCTGAATATGACGCTATATCACTTATATCGCTAGTATCTGAAGCTATATCATTTGTTTCGCATGGATTTGAAGCTAAACCTTCAACATCGCATTGATTTGAAGCTAAATCAGGTGTTTCGATTGGATTGGAAGTTAACTCGTTTGTTTCGTCTACATTTGAAGCTGTATCACTTATATCGCTAGTATCTGAAGCTAAATCATTTGTTTCGCATGGATTTGAAGCTAAACCTTCTACATAGCATTGATTTGAAGCTTAATCATGTGTTTCGTATGGATTTGAAACTAACTCGTTTGTTTCGTCTGCATTTGAAGCTATATCACATATATCCCAAGTGTTTGAAGTTATATCATTTGTTTCGCATGGATTTGAAGCTAAACCTTCTACATCGCATTGATTTGCAGCTAAATCACGTGTTTCGCTTGGATACGAAGCTAACCCGTTTGCTTTTCCTGCATTTGAAGCTATATCACTTATATCGCATGTATATGATGCTAAATCATTTATGTCGCATTGCATTGAAGCTAAGCCTTCTACTTCGCATTGATTTGGAGCTAAATTATGTGTTTCGGTTGAATTTGAACCTAATTCGTTTTGTTTCGCATGCAGTTGAAGCTAAATCATGTATAAAACTAGTATATGATTCCATACTATACGTTTCGCATGGATTTGAAACCTAGCCTTCTAAATCGCATTGATTTGAAGCTAAATCATGTGATTCGCTTGGATTTGAAGCTAACTCGTTTGTTTCGTCTGTATTTGAAGCTATGTCACTTATATCGCAAGTATTTGAAGCCAAATCATTTGTGTCGCATGGATTTGAATCTAAACATTCTACATCTCATTGATTTAAAGCTAAATCACGTGTTCCGCTTAGGATTTGAAGCTAAACCTTCTACATCGCAATTGATTTGACGCTAAATCATGTGTTTCGCTTGGATTTGAATCTAACTCGTTTCTTTCGTCTGCATTTGAAGCTATATCACTTATATCGCAAGTATCTGAACCTAAATCATTTGTTTCTCATGGATTTGAAGCTAGACCTTCTACATCGCATTGATTTGCAGCTAAATCATGTGTTTCGCATGGATTTGTATCCCAATTGTTTGAAGCTAAATCATTTGTTTCGCATGGATTTGAAGCTAAACCTTCTACAACGCATTGATTTGAAGCTAAATCATGTGATTTGCTTGGATTTGAAGCTAACTCGTTTGTTTCGTCTGCATTTGAAGAAGTATCACTTATATCTCAAGTGTTTGAAGCTAAATCATTTGTTCCGCATGGATTTGAAGCTAAACCTTCTACATCGCATTGATTTGAAGCTAAATCATGTGTTTCGCTTGGATTTGAAGCTAACTCGTTTGTTTCGTCTGCATTTGAAGCTATATCACCTATATCGCTAGTATCTGAAGCTAAACCATTTGTTTCGCATGGATATGAAGCTACACCTTCTACATCGCATGGATTTGCAGCTAAATCTTGTGTTTCGCATGGATTTGAAGCTAACTCGTTAATTTCGCCTGCATTTGAAGCCATATCACTTATATCGCAAGTATCTTAATCTAAATCATTTGTTTCGCATTTATTTGAAGCTAAGCCTTCTAGTTCGTATCGATTTGAAGTTAAATGATATGTATCGCATGGATTTTGAAGCTAACTCGTTTGATTCGTCAGCATTTGAAGCTATATCACCTATATCCCAAGTGTTTGAAGCTCAATCATTTGCTTCGCATGGATTTGAAGCTAAACCTTCAACATCGCATTGATTTGAAGCTAAATCAGGTGTTTCGATTGGATTGGAAGTTAACTCGTTTGTTTCGTCTACATTTGAAGCTGTATCACTTATATCGCTAGTATCTGAAGCTAAATCATTTGTTTCGCATGGATTTGAAGCTAAACCTTCTACATCGCAATGATTAGAAGCAAAATCATATGTTTCGCTTGGATTTGAAGCTAAACCTTCTAAATCACATTGGTTTGAATCTAAATCATGTGCTTCGCGTGGATTTGAAGCTAACTCGTTTGTTTCGTCTGCGTTTGAAGCTATTTCACTTATATCGCAAGTATGTGAACCTAAATTATTGGTTTCGCATGGATTTGAAGCTAACCCTTCTTCATCGCACTGATTTTTAGCTAAATCATCGGTTTCGCATGGATTTGTATCTAACCCTTCTACATCGCACTGATTTGCAGCTAAATCATTTTTTCCGCATGGATTCGAAGCTAACTCGTTTGATTGGTCTGCATTTGAAGCTATATCACTTATATCCCACGTGATTGAAGCTAAATCAATTGTTTCGCATGGATTTGAAGCTAAACCATCTACGTCGCATTGATTTGCAGCTAAATCATGTGTCACGCATGGATTTGAAGCTAACTCGTTTGATTCGTCTGCATTTAAAGCTATATCACTTATATCCCAAGTGTTTGAAGCTAAATCATTTGTTTCGAATGGATTTGAAGCTAAACCTTCTACATCGCATTGATTTGTAGCTAAATCATGTGTTTCGGTTGGATTTGATGCTAAATCTTCTGCATCGCATTGATTTGACGCTAAATCATGTGTTTTGCATGGATTTGATGCTAACTCGTTTGTTTCCCCTGCATTTGAAGCTATATCAGTTATATCGCAAGTATCTGATGCTAAATCATTTATTTCGCACGGATTTGAATCAAAATCATCTACATCGCATGGATTTGCAGCTTAATCATGTGTTTCGCATGGATTTGAAGCTGACTCGTTTGATTCGCCTGCATTTGAAGCTATATCACTTATAACCCAATTGTTTGAAGCTGAATCATTTGTTTCGCATGCATTTGAAGCTAAAACTTCTACATCGCATTGATTTGCGGCTAAATCATGTGTTTCGCTTGGATTTGAAACTAACTCGATTGTTTCGTCTGCATTTGAAGCTATATCACATATATCCCAAGTGTTTGAAGCTATATCATTTGTTTCGCATGGATTTGAAGCTAGACCTTCTACATCGCATTGATTTGCAGCTAAATCATGTGTTTCGCATGGATTTGTATCTAAATCTTCTACATCGCATTTATTTGAAGCTACATCATGTGATTTGCTTGGATTTGAAGCTAACTCGTTTGCTTCGGCTGCATTTGAAGCTATATCACTTATATCTCAATTGTTTGAAGCTAAATCATTTGTTTCGCATGGATTTGAAGCAATACCTTCTGCACAGGCATTGATTTGAAGCTAAATCATGTTTTTGGCTTGGATTTGCAGCTAACACGTTTGTTTCGCATGCAGTTGAAGCAATATCATGTATATCACAAGTATTTGAAGCTAAACCACTCGATTCGCATGAATTTGCAGCTAAGCCTTCTACTTCGCATTGATTTGAAGCAAAACCATATGTTTAGCATGGATTTGAAGCTAAATCGTTTGTTTCGCATGCAGTTTAAGCTATGTCACCTATATCCCAAGTGTTTGAAGCTCAACCATTCGTTTGGCATGGTTTTGAAGCTAAACCTTCTAAATCGTATTGATTCGAAGCTAAATCATCTCATTCGCTTGGATATGAAGCTAACTCGTTTGTTTCGTCTGCATTTGCAGCTATATCACTCATATCGCAAATATCTGATGCTAAATCATTGCTTTCGCATGGATTTGAAGCTAAACCTACTACATCGCATTGATTTGCTGATAAATCATGTGTTTCGCATGGATTTGAAGCTTACTCGTTAGTTTCGATTCCATTTGAAGCTATATCACTTATATCGCAAGTATCTGAATCTAAATCATTCGTTTCGCATGGATTTGAAGCTAAGCCTTCTACTTCGTATCGATTTGAAGTTAAATGATATGTACCGCATGGATTTTGAAGCTAACTCGTTTGGTTCGACAGCATTTGAAGCTATATCACTTATATCCCAATTGTTAGAAGCTAAATCGTTTGTTTCTCATGGATTTGAATCTAAACCTTCTACATCGCATTGATTTGAAGCTAAATCATGTGATTCGCTTGGATTTGAAGCTAACTCGTTTGCTTCGGCTGCATTTGAAGCTATATCACTTATATTCGCAAGCATTTGAAGCTAAGCCTTCTACATCACATTGATTTGAAGATAAATCATGTGATTCGCTTGGATTTGAAGCTAACTCGTTTGCTTCGGCTGCATTTGAAACTATATCACTTATATCGCAAGTATCTGAACCTAAATCATTTGTTTCGCACGCAGCTGAAGCTATATAACCCATTTCGCAAGTGTTTGAAGCTCAACCAGTCGTTTCGCATGGATTTGAAGCTAAACCTACTAAATCGTGTTGATTCGAAGCTAAATCATGTGTCTCGCATGGATTTTGAAGCTAACTCGTTTGATTCGTCAGCGTTTGAAGCTATATCACTTATATCCCAATTGTTTGAAGCTAAATCATTTGTTTCGCATGGATTTGAAGCTAAGCCTTCTACTTCGCATTGATTTGAAGCTAAATCAGTTGTTTCGCATAGATTTGGAGCAAACTCGTTGGTTTCTCCAGCATTTGAAGCTATATCAGTTACATCGCAAGTATCTGTTGCTAAATGATTTGTTTTGCATGGATTTGAAGATAAATCTCCTACAACGCATGGATTTGAAGCTAAATCATGTGTTTCGCATGGATTTGTAGCTTACTCGTTTGTTTCGTTTGCATTTGAAGCTATATCACTTATATCGCAAGCATCTGGAGCAAAATCATGTGTTTCGCATGGATATGAAGCTGGCGCGATCGTTTCGCCAGCATTTGAAGCTATATCACTTATATCACAAGTATCTCAAGCTAAATCATTTGTGTCGCATGAATTTGAAACTAAACCTTCCACATAGCATTGATTTGAAGCTTAATCATGTGTTTTGCATGGATTTGAAGCTAACTCTTTTGTTTCCCTTGCATTTGAACCTATATTACCTATATCGCAAGTATCTGATGCTAAATCATTTGTTTCGCACGTATTTGAAGCTAAACCTTCTACATAGCATTGATTTGAAGCTGAATCATGTGT